>NW_026782882.1:0-88961 GCF_031769215.1 Ylistrum balloti
CCTGCTGATTTTACCTGTCTGTAAAAGTCACCTCTATATTACGGATACCTGTCTATATATGCCACTTATATATTACAAATTCTTGTTTGTAGAGATTGTATTTCATACCTAATTCTTGTCTATAAAGGCCGCCTTTGTACCTTAATCTTTTCTATAAGGAGCACCTGTTCATTTCAAAACATTTTATTAATACAAAGTATTAATAGGATTAGACAGCAGGCTAGTGCCTATATAAGTCTTCTCTTGGGACAAAACAGGTGGTCAATTACGGTTACACTGATCAGATTCAAATACACATACATACTCCCTCTCTTTCACACTCACAAACCTACATACTTACATGTACATGTATAGCATACAGTAACTTACAGTGGATACATACATACAAACACACATATAGACATACATATATACACACACCCTCACACGCACATACACACCCTCTCTCCCATACACACCCTGACACACACATACAGATAAATACACAGAGAAACCGTAGAAGGGAGATAACTCTTACTTAATTTGGTATATAATTCAAAATACAAAATAATCTGATCTGTAAAATTTAGAAATATTTTAAATGAATTAATACACTTTCGGTACACTTGCTCCTCCATACTGACAGGAATATTGGGCCATGAGTGTCCATAGTAATAAAGTTGACCCTCATCCTATCTAATGGAGAAGCAAGTATACCTGAATGTGCATTACTGTAGAATAGAATTATTTTTTCCAAAATATAGAGGATTTTCTGCTTTAACATTAGAGAGTTATATCCCTACTTTAGGAATAAATGATAACTAGAATATCAGAATTCTTCAATATCTAACCAAGTATACAAATTCATATTCATAATTTATAATTTTAAAAACTTTTATAATTTGCAAAATCTTTTTGTGCCAATAATATAGCTAATTACAGAAGCTAATATTGATTTATTAACATTAATATCACAATCTTGGCAGCCGTTAAGAATAAAATCTAATTCATAATGAGGATGATCATGTTGATATAGAGAATGATACAAATCTTGACAGTAAGTTACATATCTTGGACATTCAAAGAAATAATGTTGTACAGTTTCAAGTGGTGTACCACAAGCACATGAGGGGTATTCTATCAAGTGATTATTATGTAAATCAAAGTTGAGAGAGCTAGCTGAGTTCCTTAGCTGACAGAGGATAATATTGTATTTTCTTTGTCCATATTCTTTAAAAACAACACTAACATTAGCATTATTATTTACATAGAGATTTCTATCAAGTAATTTCTTAAACTGGCCATATCTGGGAAAAAACTATTGCAATAACTAACAGTGCGACAGTATGGTTCATAAAAAATTCTATTATTTCTAAGTTGGTATCTTGATTCATTAGGATTGTTTAAATATGGTTGTATGATATCATATAAATAATCTGGTGATTCTTTGTTTAAAATCTTGTACATTAAAGTCATTTGATGTTTTTTCCTTCTGTCACCTAAAGAAACCCAGCCCAGTTCTGAATACAGTTTTTCACTGGATGTACCTCTGCGTAACCCAGTTATAATCCTTGCTGCCTCAAGATTAATTGATTCTAATAGGTTCTTGGCATATTCTGGACAGTTGTCCCACACGGTATCAGCATATTCAAGAATTGGTCTAATATGGGATATATAAAGTATGGAAAGAGATTTTCTGTCAATTTTATTTTTTAAGAGTCTTCAAATATTCATTTTTTGGTTTGCCTTCTTGTATATGTAATCAATATGTTTATTCCACTTGCCATCACTACTAAAGAAGAGACCAAGATGTTTATGAGAAGTTGATGTTAAGACAAGCTCATTGTTAAAAAAGATGTCTGGATGATCTGGTTCTGATTTTCTAGAAAATATTACGGATTCTGTTTTAGCTGGATTAAAGTTTATATCCCATTGTTTAGATCAGTTATTGGTATGATTAAGATCATTACTCAGTACTTCAGCTTCTTCTATGGGGTTAGTATTAATTATTCTAAAAAGTGATGTATCATCAGCAAATAATTTTATACAGCTTGTTACACAATTAGTTATATCATTTATGTATAGAAGAAAAAGAAAAGGCCCTAGGACTGATCCCTGAGGAACCCCTGCATGGACATATTTAAAAGTAGAAGCAAAACCATCAATTACCACCCTGTTTTCTATTAGAAAGATAATTTTTAAACCAGTTCAGGACATTTCCTTTTATTCCATATGATTCAATTTTATGTAACAGACCCTCATGCCAGACCCTATCAAATGCCTTACTTATATCACAAAAAATAAATCTTAATTCTTTGTTATTATCCAAGTTACTTATTATTGTGTGATATATGGAAAGCAGTTGATTAACAGTTGAGTCATTAGGCATAAAACCAGATTGGTGTTTTGATATAATTTCTGATTCATAAAGATGATTAAACAGATACTTAAAAATAATTTTTTCTATAATTTTACTAAAACATGAGGTTACAGAGATAGGTCTATAGTTAGAAACATTATTTTCAGTACCTTTTCCTTTGTAGATAGCACTAACATTAGCAGATTTCCAAAGAGAGGGGATAGTACCAGTCTCAAGAGTTTTGTTACATAGTATAGTAAGAGGAAGATAAATAGAAGGAGCAAGCATTTTAATGATTTTAGGAGAAAGATTATCTGGACCTGGTGGTTTCTTATCGCTAAGGGCAAAAAGTTGATCTTTTACATCTTGTTCAGAAATAACAATATTGTCAAGGACGAGATGAGTGTAAGATAAAACTGGAGGTAGAGGCTCAAGATCTACAGAGGAGGTAGAGATAGAAGTAAAATAGGTATTCAAACATTCAGCTTTTGCAAAAGGATGACTAATATATGAACCATTATCATTTAAAGGTGGTAGAGAAACTGATTTATTATTAGTTTTGAATACTGAATTGGCAATCTTCCACCACTTACTTGGGGGAAGGGTTTTATCGCTTAAACTTTTCTCTAGATTTTCATAATAAGTTTTCTTTGCTTTTCTAATTAAGTCAATTACTTCATTTCTTTTTAATCTATAAGTTTCCCAGTCATGTTGAGATGAACTGGATCGAGCTTTTTTATGAATACGGTTATGCTGTCTCATTTTCAATTTAATCTATCTATTCATCCAGGGTTTATCATTGGGATGGACAGTAATCTTTTTAACCGGAACAAAACGACAAATCAAATCCTTTATACAATCAGTAAGATAATGGTTCAGCTCTTCCACAGATAAAGTACTAGATACTGTATTCCAATCAATTGATGCCAATTCAGTATTCATACTCTCAACATCAGCTTCTTGAAAAATTTATATTTCACTGATATAAGATTTACACTTAAATGTTGAATAAAGAACATCAAAAGATATGACTGAGTGGTCACTACAAATTGGAGGATAAACAGAAGTGTTTTGGATAATGTTAGTATTATTTGTTAGAACAACATCCAGTAAAGTGGAAGTAGTTGGTGTTATTCTTGTAGGTTCAGTTACCAAACTAGTAAGGTTATGTTTCAATAGTAAATGATTAAGGTGAGGATTTTGTTCAATATTCAACATATTTACATTAATGTCACCGGTAATTATTATGTTCATGTTAGTTTCAATAACAGTTTCAAACATATTGTCAAGTTTGGACCAATAAGCAATATTTGATTCAGGTCTGTATAAGCAGCCAAGCAAGAAAGTGTGACAGTCAATTTTAATTTCTATCCAAATGATTTCTATATCATTATTTTCTAAGTCTATACGTCTTTTGGAAAGAACAGAATTTTTATAATAAATAATGACACCTCCCCCAGGACCAGTCCTACGGTCACGCCTATGAAAATCTTTAGAATATGAGGATAAAACTATATCATCATCAGGTATATTAGGTGAGAGATGTGTTTCAGTAAGACACAAGATAGTGCTGTGTGATAATTCCGAATCAATTATATCAATTTTATTACGAAAGGATCTAACATTCAGCTGAGTAATATCTAGGTTACACAGAGGTCCCGGATTAGACTCTATATCATTACTTAATAGCAGTAAAATAAAAAGTAGCCAGCTATAAGAATTATCATAGAAAAAATCACGACAAGTTGTAACATATATCAACAATTTCGACTGAAAATAGAAAAGATGATGTCTTGTAATTTTCACTTGTGTCCACTCGGTGTAGAAGATATTAACTGGGATCAAAAACATGTGTATTCCTAGCATGACGAAATCGAAAGTAAACTGGACACAAGTGATTAAAATCAAAAGACATTGAAGAATTCTGGTATATCGGTTTTTCTTGTACATATAGGACATACAACACATAGAACACATTGAGTATAACAGAAAAAACAACAAATCTTACGAACACTCCACTTCAGTCACTCGTACACCGCACGCTTTCATTCGCCTTACTTTTTAATCATGCTCAACTAGATGCTTGTATTCACAATTCAGAAATCTTATTTGATGTAAACATTTAAGTGACAACGACAAAATGTCAAGGTCAATTAGTTTCATTTATGTGGCTTTACCGAATGGAATAGATCTAGCTTATAATCCAAAAACGACGTTTTAAAGTACAAGTTGGCCTATATATATATAAAAAGATATAGAATTTCATGTAAAATAAGACGAAAATCAATCTTATGCTCATAGTATAACAGGTTTAACATAAAACTGGTGATATCCACATTTTCATCGTGTCACATACAATGTACCGTGTATATATTTACATTATGTACAGTAAAAAGAAAAGTAATTATATAATGGTAAGCAAGTCATGTAGTAAATATTGACACGTGTCACATGTACATTATACATATTGGGATATTATTTACCATTTTAACTCATTATAATTACAAGAGTCATGACAACATGTTCATATCAAGTTTTAGTACCGTGAGTACGTTATATTACTATTACTGACATTGCACGTGAAATTATCGTACATTTATGATAAATAAACTACCGATGAAGACTGTCCATGTAAAAAATTACAATATTTTGATGATTCAGGCGGTTTTGATTTTAGATACATGAGTTTTAAAAAACAAAGAATATTTTTTTTTTATAATTTTTTATTTTTCAAAGATTTTTCAAAACATAAATGTTTCACTTGCAGCCTTTCAAAGCCACACATGCCCTCACACACCAATACACAGACACGCCATACAATTTAAGGGCCTAACATCATTTTCACTCTAAATTGTACATAACATATCATTATCATTCGCAAAGAATTACATGTATCAAACAAGCACCAATCCTCATCATCATCATCAAACATCAATCATCATAATCATCATCATCAAACATCCAGACTATTAACCAACAGAAAATATAGGTGGCTACGGAATTTGGCCCAGCCCATACCTTCTATGGGATGAGTACACACACACACACTCACACACCCTCTCTCACACGTATATACACACACATCCTCACAAGATCATACACACATTACATATGACAGATGGGAAAGGGTGAGGCGGAGGGGAAGGAAAGAAGGGGCAATGGATTGAAGAGGGAGAAGAGAGAAAGAAACAAGCTGGAGGGCTTTATCAGATACTGTCTATTTTAACATTTACAGTTAATATATAGGTCAAAATGAGGAAAATGAAATAATGGTTGAAATTGTGGTGATGTCAAGGTCAATGGAGAAAGTAGCTCAAGATATAATTTATAAGTCCAAAACAGGTTTCCATTTTTTCCAGTTGTTTTCAAAATTCCTTTTTATGTGACAATTTTTAGAGGAAACAATATATTTTTGTACTCGGAAGTGATCTTTTATTGTATTTATGAGACCATTTAAACTTAGAGTTTTGTGCAGACATCTTGTCTTGTATATATATTGTTTAATAATAATCAAAATTTCATTATCTACTACATTAGCCGTAGGAGAAAGAATACCAAAGAGATAAGTTTCTTTGTTCATCCAAAATGGAATAAAGAAAAGGTTGATTAACGATTCAAATCTCTCTAACAGTGTCTGCACCTCGACACACTCCCACAAACAGTGTATAATTGTCTCCCTTTCCATATTACACAAATTACACAAAGGACTAGGACTTAAATTAATTTTGAAAAGAAAAGAATTTGTGACCAATATACGATGAATAATTCTTGCTTGGAACCACTGAAGTTTTGAGTTTTTAGTGATAGTAAATGGGATTCTTAGAATATTTTTCCTCTTCTGTTCATCAAAATCAAACTCTATCCCCCATTTTTGAATTCCAGTTGGTATTGGTGGTCGTTTAATTAAACAAATATAAAAATCCTTTGAACCTTTTTTACTTTTGAAAAATATTTCATAAAAAAGTGGTATGAAAGGTTGTTGAATCTGTACAACCTGAAGTGTATTCTTCCGTAGAAATTTCTTCATAGATGTAATTAGACCAAAGTACTGCAGATAGTTGGCGTTGATTGTTGGGAAAAGATTACCAAACTCATTAAAAGAATAAAATGTCATGTCTTCATAATTCTTTACAAGGTCATTTATGCATTAAACCATCTTGGATAAAAAACACATTTATTCCCCACCTGAATGTCTTTATTATACCACAAAGGACTTTTTAAGACAGATGTGATATAACATTGTCTAAAAAGTTCCGAGTTAGTAAGTTTAATCATACTTTTAAATACATCTTTCCAGAATGGATTTCTACAATTTAGGCAACAAGAATTAACATATTCTATCCCACAATTTAACATTTTTTTCTCATCTATAATAGAATTCAATAATATTTTCCATTTCCCTGATGAGTGAAATATTCTTCTGATCCAGCCAAGTTTGAGAGAATCTATGAAAGCTACAATATCTATCATTTTTAATCCCCCGTCTATGTAGTTCTGAATGACCACGTCTTTTTTTATCTTGTGTTGTTTGCCATTCCAGAGGAAATCAAATAAAATAGAGCTCAATTTACCAAGAAAACTGTTGGAAGGATTTGGTAGGGTAATAAATAAATAATTGAACTGGGAAATTAATAAAGATTTTATTATACTGATTCTACCTAAAGGAGTAAGCCTTCGTCTTTCCCACACATTAATAAGAGCCTTTAATTTAACAAGTTTCTTATCGTAATTCATTCCAGGAATTTCACTAAGGTTAACACAAAAATCAATTCCCAAAAAAGTAAACTTATTCTTACCCCAAATTAGATTTAACTCTGGAAGAAAAGCTTCCTCACTATATTTCTTACTTCCTATCCAAATAACCTGTGTCTTACTGGTGTTGATATTTAACCCTGATATCTTAGCAAAAGTATTCAGCTCATTGATAGATTCTTTTAGTGATTTTTCAGTTCCATCCAGAATCAGACCTGTATCATCAGGATATTGCACATTTAAAATAGACACATTATTAATTTGTATACCCTGGATATTTTCATTATTTCTAATTCTTGCAGCTAGAACTTCAACACTTAGTATAAAAATATATGGGGCAACTGGGTCGCCTTGCCGACAACCACGCTGAATGTTAATTGGTCTAGAAATGTTACCCCCCTGATTAACCACTGAATAAACATTAGTATGCAGAATTTTTACCCACTTCCTAATATCCACTCCAAAGTTAAAGTAACGAAGAACATTATCAATAAAATCCCAAGAAACTGAGTCAAAAGCTTTTTCAAAGTCGACCATTAGTAACATTCCTGGAATATTCAAATCTTCTGCATAACGCATTACATCATAAATAGTACGGATGTTTTCCCCAATATAACGCCCAGATAAGAATCCCGTCTGATCTTCATGAATAAGTTTTCCTAAAACTGATTTTAACCTATATGAAATTATTCCAGATGCTATTTTATATGTAATGTTCAAGAGAGAGATTGGTCTCCAATTTTTTAAAAAATGACAGGGCTTATCTCCCTTAGGTAAGCAAGTTATAACACCTTGTCTCTGAGTAATTGAGAGAAGGCCCACTGAAAAACTATAATTAATCGAACGAATCACAAAAATACCTATGAAATTCCAAAAAGTTTTAAAAAATTCTGAAGTAAAGCCATCTGAACCCGGACTCTTATTGTTTTTCATATCTTTCAATACCTTTCCTGCCTCCTCAAATGTTATAATACCTTCTAAATTATTGGACTCAGCATCAGTTAACTTAGGGACACTGCAGTCATGGAGATGATGATCCAAATCAATTGGGGTAACTTCTTTATGTTTGTATAAGTTTTCGTAAAATAGTTTAACTTCTTTTAAAATATCATCTTGATTGGTAATTATGTCCCCATTATCTTTCTGAATTTTTGGAATAATTTTAGAAGTAAAGTTTCTGTTTTCAAGATTTAAAAAATACGAAGTTGGTTTCTCCCCTTCCTCCACCCATTTGGCCCTTGACCTAATAATACTGCCCTTTATTTTTTTTGACCGTATTGCTTCAAGTTCTCTTTTTTTAACATCTAATTCTTCCTGGTCAGTGTCTATATTAGCTTCCATAATTTCGATAGATTTCTTTAGGTTTTCTTCTTCAAGGTTCTGTTGTTTCTTTCTATGAGATGCATATGATATTGACTTGCCTCTTATTTCCATTAACAATGTCTCCAAAAACAATTGATCATTAATTAAGAATTGAATTTCTGTATTAGGTAAAAGCGAAACAGAGTTAAGATTATATACAGGTAGGCAATATTGTAATTTTATGTCATCTATACATTTTTTAACCATGTCTAAATAATCTAGTTCAAATAATAATGAGTTATTAAACTTCCAGAGACCTCTTCCTCTTTTAAATTCATTTAATTTTAACGCTATTACTGTAGCCGAATGGTCAGATCTATAACTTGGTTCTATGAAAGATTTTCTTGTACTGGATAATAAACTGTCTGAAGTGAGAAAAAAGTCTAGTCTGGCCTGCTTAATAGGATTTTTTCTTCGCCAAGTATATCTCTTAATATCTGGATGAAGTTCTCTAAAAATGTCTATAAGATTGTATGTCTCACTGATTTCTAACACCTTCTCCCTAGCAGATGCATTGTTGATGTTTCTATATGAGTTATCATAATCAAGCTCAGGGTTAATCACGAGGTTAAAATCGCCACAGACTATTATATTTTCATTTCCAAAGCTGTCAATAGTTTCCGAAATCTGAGTATAAAAAATTGGATTATCCTGATTAGGCCCATAAATGGTTATAAGTGTCAATCTACTACCCTCAATATCAATATCAATCCCTAAAAAATTTCCATCTAAATCACGTTTTTCTCTATAAACTTTACTTTCAAAATTATTATTGAGTAAGATTGCTACACCACGAGAATTTGATGAGAAAGAACTGAAAAAACTGTGATACCCCCATTCATTTCTAATTAAATTTTCTTGTTCTGTTGAAAAATGAGTGTCTTGTAAACAGTAGATGTGGTATTTCTTGTCTCTTAAGTATGAGAAAACATCCTTCCTCTTAATTTTATCACCAAGACCCTGACAGTTCACCGAGAGTACACAGATATCATCCATAACTGAGAAATTGAATGAATGCGTAAGAGCAGCCTTCCAGCTGGGAAATAGGAAACAAGACAAAGGGAGAAGAAATGGGGATAAGAGGGGGGAAAGGTTGTGATAAAAGCATCTTACAAGGTCAAGAAAGGAGCTACACCACCACTCAACACTTACACACAACCTATTGGCCGTGAAAACTTCGGACAATCAGACAATTTGTGCCGCTATACCGGAAATGACAAACAGGAAGTGTTGATACTAATGCACGGAGAATGAACCGGCCCGCGGAACTGTCCGGAATAGACCGGGGGACCTCCCGAGACCACCCGGACCGGAAGTATATATAAAACAACTACACGTTCACCAATTATATTATAGCATACATGCATTTCTGTAAGTTATATATAATATCCCATATAATACCTGGCTACTCAATATAGGTTATTAGCAAGATATTATGGACTACCACGGACTTAAATACTACTACTACCTACGACATCCTCAAAATATAGCATATACATACCATTTATTTTCGGAGCTTAAAAAATCTTTCTTAAATTACGACAGTTACAAATATATTATTTATAACAAGCTATATGCTCACTTTGAATGACGTTACATGTGTATATCTCATTATCATACTTTAAAATCTAAAGTCACAAAAAATACTACGTAGTTATTCTTACCTTTTACAAATGGAATTTCAGTAATGATATATATCCTTTTCACACAGAAGAATTGATCACACAACACACATATACATGTACACCACAGAAAAAAGCACATTAGTATACAACACAAAGGTGATCGGTTGCCAGACACACTGGCATTAAGTCATTTACCGATCACTGTGCACTGTCCAACTTCTATCTCCTTGATACAAAATTAGCATCGTTCATCAAGTAACTTTCTTCCAAGGGTGTATCGTGTAAAAGTCTGCGCTTCTTGCCATTAGTCAAAATCACATATATTTTCCCGTCTGTGCTATACGAATTTTTGACACAGTTCATACGGAACGCTTCCTTCAGTCTCTGTTGATTTAAGGAAGTAAGGTCTTCATAGATAACAAACTTGGAACCTTTCAGGATCTTGCGGGCGCGGATAATTTCATGCTTCTTTCTCCGGTGCGTGAACTTTACTATCACATTCCTAGGATTTGTACCATTGTACTTTCCCAATCTATGTGCGATGTCAATGTCCCTCTCCTGAAGTGGTACTTTCAAGGTGTCACGTACAAATCCCACGATCGTTTGGACACAGTCCTCTACCGATTCCCTCACTCCCGGGTCTGGAAGTCCAACGATTCTAACAGAATTCTTCCGGCCTTGTTGTTCCAGGTCGTTATACTTTCCCGCCATCTCACTCTGTCGATCTTGACTGGTCAATAACTCGTTCTCTAGCTCAGAAATTGTCACTTTCAAGTTGTTATTTTCAGTTTCCAGGGTGTTTACCCTCTCCTCCAGAGCTTCAATACGTTCTGCGTGTTCTAGCTGAATGTCCAAACGGAGTTTCTCTAACTTTTTATCCAACACATCCTCAGTAATAAGATTCCTGAGGATCTCATATATCTCGTCTAGTCGATCGTCTGTGGATTTAGTACCAATACCACTGGTCCTGCTGCTGGGAGCTCGATCTCGCAGGGTCTTGGGAGGCATGATAAACAATATCCAGTAAACAAAAAACTAAGCTCCAGAATATATAGGCTGTAGATAGTCTATCTATAGGTGTACACATACACGGCCAGGTATACGTAAGTGGTGAGTAGTGGTCAGTGACTAGACTCAGTCCATGTTCTCAAAAGTTCCTGCTCCAAAAGTATATTTTCCGAAGAAATTATCACAGACCGATATATCAGTCAACTAGTTAAGCATATTAACTAGATGTTGACAGAAAATTAAGTTCCAATATATCGTGCAAACATACAAAAAGATAATTTTTCACCGGAGCTCCAGAACAACCGACCGACTAGGTCCTGGTGACCCTTGACCATTCCAGATCAGCGTTGTTCAGTTGAGCGTATCTGCATTAGATTCAGAATTATCTGGATAATGACCTTTCATTTCATAAATGAACACATCACTTTTATTTAAAAGTTATTCATGATAACCTGAATAAGTTATTTCTTTACAAACGAAACACAGTCACTAAACCTACTGGTATTGATTATATTTGAAGAGAGATTAAAAAATTCAAATATGATATTCTGGTGAATTGGGACAAAATTCATTTTAATATATTTTGGCTTTATATGACAAACATGCGTCAAACAAAAGCTGGTCACAATGTTTACATAAGAGAGTACAGTATTTTGACACGATATAATGCCGGGTCACTGACATAACGACACGTGTTCACATTAGGTCGATCAATATCACATCGACCCATGTTAACATCAGGTCACAAACACCACAATACATGTTAACACCAAGTCACAAACACCACGACAAATGTTAACACCAGGCCACAAACACCACGACAAATGTTAACACCAGGTCACAAACACCACGATACATGTTAACACCAGGTCACAAACACCACGATACATGTTAACACCAAGTCACAAACACCACAATACATGTTAACACCAAGTCACAAACACCACGACAAATGTTAACACCAGGCCACAAACACCACGACAAATGTTAACACCAGGTCACAAACACCACGATACATGTTAACACCAGGTCACAAACACCACGATACATGTTAACACCAGGTCACAAACACCACGATACATGTTAACACCAGGTCACAAACACCACAATACATGTTTACACTAGGACACAAACACCACGACAAATGTTAACACTAGGTCACAAATACCACAATACATGTTTACACCAGGTCACGAACACCACAATACATGTTTACACTAGGTCACAAACACCACAATACATGTTTACACCATGTCACAAACACCACGATAAATGTTTACACCAGGTCACAAACACCACGATAAATGTTTACACCATGTCACAGACACCACGATAAATGTTTACACCAGGTCACGAACACCACAATACATGTTTACACTAGGTCACAAACACCACAATACATGTTTACACCATGTCACAAACACCACGATAAATGTTAACACCAGGTCACAAACACCACAATACATGTTTACACCAGGTCACGAACACCACAATACATGTTTACACTAGGTCACAAACACCACAATACATGTTTACACCATGTCACAAACACTACGATAAATGTTTACACCAGGTCACAAACACCACAATACATGTTTACACCATGTCACAAACACCACGATAAATGTTTACACCAGGTCACAAGCACCACGATAAATGTTTACACTAGGTCACAAACACCACAATACATGTTTACACCATGTCACAACACCACTATAAATGTTTACACTAGGTCACAAACACCACAATACATGTTTACACCATGTCACAAACACCACGATAAATGTTTACACCAGGTCACAAACACCACAATACATGTTTACACCAGGTCACGAACACCACAATACATGTTTACACTAGGTCACAAACACCACAATACATGTTTACACCATGTCACAAACACCACGATAAATGTTTACACCAGGTCACAAACACCACAATACATGTTTACACCATGTCACAAACACCACGATAAATGTTTACACCAGGTCACAAGCACCACGATAAATGTTTACACTAGGTCACAAACACCACAATACATGTTTACACCATGTCACAAACACCACGATAAATGTTTACACCAGGTCACAAACACCACGATAAATGTTTACACCAGGTCACAAACACCACAATACATGTTTACGCCATGTCACAAACACCACGATAAATGTTTACACCAGGTCACAAACACCACGATAAATGTTTACACCAGGTCACAAACACCACGATAAATGTTTACACCAGGTCACAAACACCACGATTCGTGTTTTCACAAGATCACAAGTACAATGACACGTGTCACAAAAGGTCACCAACATCATGATACGTACATGTTTACACAACATCACAATTACCATGTCACGTGTTTATACGAGGTCAACACACTTTAGCACGTACGAGTTTTCACAAGGCCATGCATACCATGACACGTGTCTCAAAAGTTCACGAACGTTATGACACTTGTGTACATTAGTCAATCGACACATCAAAACGTGTTTCTAGTAGTGTGTCAGTACTTCATTGGCACCACGACCTGCACAGTCGGGATTGATAAACGAAGTTGATGCACGACCTTGTGTAAGATCTGCAACGAAAGGGATTTGTCATTGTTTACAGATGAAACCGTACCATATGCTGGAGGTGACAGGGCCACACAATAATCAAATATCAAACGGTGTTCCTCATGAATATTCATTACTGTCCCCAGTATAGGTATTGACTACGGTCTTGTTCCGGGATGTCAATTATGTAAAGCGAAAGTCTTGATGATTCGTTAATTCCTTGTCATGACGAGACTGTGGACAATGGAAAACTCAACACGTAACACAGACTACAATGATTTATATGATTTGACTGTTAAATTTATGGACAACATTTTCTGTCCATAAGAAATGTAGTGTCGTCGCTGGGAAACCCAGAAAAAAAATGAGAGCCCTTCATGTGACCTATCCAATAGCTATAACAAATGATATATTTCCTCTCCCTTCCTGCACTAACTGAAGACAATTTTAAAAAGTTAAAGGACATGCATGATGATTTGGAAACTTCCAACGCGAAAGATCGACGGTAGCTAGATATCAGGGTTGACAGTGTTAGGATGGAGTTTGTGATAAACAGCAGGAACCCTTGGCTTAAGCAGAAGAATCTGTCCGTAATTTCGGTAAGCCTATATATATCTATTTCGTGTCGTCCACAGCCCATCTCATAACTCATTCCCAGCTGTCGTGATACTTCACATTTTAGTGTTGTATCTAAAGAATTTTCGAATAGTTCAAATTTTCGCGGTTTTAGCCAAAACTTGAAACGAAAGGGGAGATTTTACTTCAATTTAATTTAAAATGCCCTCTCTGTAAATACAGTATAACGAATTATCTCATATACACATATACATCGTTATATACATCTTTTAATCACGTATGATATCCGTGGGTCAAAAGTAGTCGAAAGATGTCAAGCTGACTGAAATTAAAACAAAAAAACATTCTCAAGACCAAGACATAGTTGAATCAAACACTCTTCTGGAATGTCTGAAGATACTTTGCAACAAATGGGATGTAGGTAGGTAGATTTTACTGCAGTTGTGTAGCAAAATTGTTTATACATATATGGAGTTTCTCAATAATTCAAACGTTTTCAAAGTATAGGATGACAGTTGCATTTTTGAGATTTTTTTCATTAGACAAAACATTTTTTGTAAAAATAATTTCCTTTTTATTAGAATTAATTCGAAAAATTTGAATCAAAACAGTGTAAACAAACATTTATGAATAAACGCGCTTTGATTGGCTGAAACGGTTAATTCTTAACAGTTCATTAGCATTTTTGCAATAATTTGATTTTATTTCGGTTTCTATCGATTTATTGCTTTAAAGACAAAACCTATCAATAACTTGTATAATTTGTAATCAATTCTACTATTTTCACATATTTCTGAATTGCCAGTTTTGCATTTGAAAATATTTTTTTCAATTATCAGTGGAATAACATCCTTTACATTCTTATTACAAACGTAGTCTAGCGCAGCTGTGATTGGCTGAACCGCGTCATATATGTCAGTCTATGAATGTGTAAGATATGGAAAAAGGGACGTGCGAGATCCCTTATATTGGACAGCTATGGTCCTCTCTATGTCGTTCACTGAAAACGAGGAAACTAACGTATTAGCATTTAAACGTTTTTCATGTTCCTATATTTTGACATCATCTGCAATATGTATTTCACAGGAAATACAAAATTTCAAATATCATGGACCATTAGATCTAAATTAAAACATTTTGAACTTTATGAAAGATATTATTTCACTTGTCTTTTTATCCTCTTTCGCGAACATTTTAATAAAATATCAGCTTAACAATTGCACGAGGTGATTAATATCATTTTCCATACCTTAATTAATTAAATTCTTACAAAATCTTAATATCTATTATATTGTGAGTGTTAAATGAATATTGAGAATTTAAATGAATAAATTCCAACTTGATCCTTACTTACGTTTAAAAAACAGATTTTTTTTCATTGTTATAGTATAGAAAAACATGCATTTTATCAACAAAAGTTATCTAGAAGTATTGATTAAAAATCCTCGAATTATTTTTTCCTTTGTAACAAACTAGCAAGGTATACGTGGCGAGTCAAAAATGTGGTTCTGGCACTTTTCTCCCCATGAGAAAGTTGGCAGGTATGCGTTTGATTGTAGGTTTAGATTTTCTTTGTAACAACTGGTAAACACCGAACGTTATGGTCACGGTTACGTAGAGATTGCTTAACCTCTTGACCATTTTACATACTGGACACTAAAACTTAGGGATCGCTTTCAAAGATAAATTTACTGTATTAAAAAGTAAAAACTTCTTGCATATGAAATACACGAATTAATTCAAACGAAAAGAAAACAGCGTCGACCCACTTTGAATCAAGTCATTCAAGCGTATAGTGTATGATTACATAAAAAGTTCCCAGCCCTCTAAATCAAAGTTAAAGTCCCAATGTCGATAAAAATTCAAAATGCTTCAGTGGACTCAGTAATCAATAGTGAGTGCGTCCTCCATTGGTCCTAATAACGGCACGTCACCGGCTTGACATGCTGCGAATCAGGCGTGGTGTAGCCATTTGTGAAATTATTGGTCATTCTCGACGAAAAGCATCAGCAAGCTCTTGCCGGTTGACAGAAAGCCGCGCACGATCGGTAATGCGTTGCGGTTACTTGTCCCACGGATGTCCGGTTAAGGTCGGATGGATGACTAGTCCATTTTTCATTAAATAACCAAGCATCTCGTTTCGTTATTTATGTGATTTTCCCTTGGTTGTGCCCATTTTATTTTGGGACTAATCAGAAACAACACAAATGGCTGACAGTCGGCCATCTTGGATTTTTTCAATGAAGATTGTTATCGCTATTTCTTAAAACGAACTGAAGGGATCTCTCTCAAATTTCATATGTAGATTTCCCTTGGTCCCTAGTTGTGCTCATTTAAATTTTTTGGCTCCATACCCCAACCCAAATTCCCTTTTCTATATCTCGTCTTGTTCTTACTGCCTTCAGGTTGTATGTACATCTGGATGGGTTTTTTTCTATTTATTTCGCCTAACACTAATCACACTTGTTGTAAGCGCGCGATGGGTCTTGCTGTTTGTGGTAAAAACGCACCAATAACCGTTCATGGAACCGATCCCCGAACGGTAAAGTGAAAGACACAAAGATGTCAAGTAGAAGACAACGGTTATGGCGTAACAACATGGAGATCCAAGTCCGTGGCAACGCATACATGTAGCACAGACGTATATGTCTCTGCACATAGGTACTTGTGGATATGTTGGCGCGTGTCTTGCTAAAATCTTGTAAAGGCCAAGTAAATAAAAAAAGAACACGCGCTTCAGTGAAGCCATGAATCGTGCAGTTCAAATGTGCATCATGGAGATAAAGTTGCGCTTGCTTTTGTGAATCGACACAATCCGTCTCGTTTGGGAACTAGTTTGAGCTCCGCAGCAGGGTTACGTCCCTTCCGCGTAACTCTTCGGAAAAGAGGTACATTAATTGAATCGCAATTGCGGAAGTGGATGAAGTTGTTGAGAGAAAACGGGAAAATCGTCTCGCGCTGCTCTGGAGCAGAGAGATGTGAATAATGAGTGGTAAGTTGTACGAATGAAGGGCATGACCTAATAAGGCCACACGGCATGAAAGAACGACGTGATACTCTCCTCGTCGCGACGCTGTACTCCGACACGTGATGATTTGACCCATCATAATGTGACCAATGTTAGAAGCTAGCTATAAACAATAAATAGACAGGCGTTAATCGACACAATAACATCAGATAATAAATCTGTCAACCGGCGACCTGTTAAGTTATACTACATTGAATGGTAAGAGATGCCCTGAACAATAGTTGATAGTCACATAACAGCTGTGTAAATATTAGTTCGAAGGGTTCAGAGTCGCAAAAATTCTTAAAAAATGGTATTGACAGAGGTAAAATATTAAAAAAAAATAAATTGAAATCAGAGCAGTATCGGGGGATTTCATGTAAATGTTGTGTATAACTTTCAAAGTATTGTTGAGGACTGGTGCAGCTTAATATTGGGTAGCACTGTACAAGATTTTTCACCAAAACACATTTTCTGCGATCTATCATTATCAGAGTCAAAATATTTATTTATTTACTAATATTTGTTAAGTTCTTTAGTATCGGGCATTTTTAGACTGAATTGTCGATAGTAATAATCCTTATATGAAACTGCCAATTTTCCAATATATATAGAACAATTGTCACAAATCAAACATCTATGGAGAGATCAGACATTTTCCCACTAACTTGCTTAAGTGTCAAAGCAATTAAATGTTGTAAACCAAGTATTTGCACAGGATGTCCTCGACAACTTTACTTTCCAGCATAGGGCTGCCACTATGCATGATCTTTCTAGGCATCTTGTAAATCTATCATTCACACAAATCTCCCAAGAATTTACTTTTGATTAGGTTTACAGGCAACATGTCTAGAGAAAGTCTTTCATATGATGATAAAAAATCCTAGACAACATCAGATCACATGTTAACATAGAAAATACAGTCAGTTTCAAATCATTCATTTTAAATAAAGTGTTTTTAAGTAATGATAAATATGCATTATCTCAGCCATTACAAATCATTGCATAATATTTGGCATTTTATAAATTTTTAGCTCACCTGGTCCAAAAGGCCAGGTGAGCTATAAGGCTACCGCTGTGTTAACTTTTCATGTAAATTGCTACTAGTCATCAGTGTCTGAGTAGAATTTAATCAAGCTTTGTCTGTAGCATACTTATGGGAACAGGAACCAATTTCATGTAAATGTTGGGTGTGGACCCTCTGGAGCCTGAAGGGCGGGGCCCAGTAGGGAAAATCTATCAGTTTCTTTAAAATCTATCTTGTTCTTTAGGAATCACAAGAGATTGTCCACACTTGGTCTGAAGCATAATTTGGTGTACGGAAATCAGTATTCTGTAAACGGTGGGTGTCTCTTGGGGTCAGAGAGGTGGGACCAAATAGCAAAAATTTATCAGTTTCTTTAAAATGTTTCTTTTTCTTCAAGAAATGCGGGATATTGTTCAAATTTGGTCGAAAGCATGCTTGGGTGAAGGAAAATCAGTTTTGTATAAACAGTAGGTCTCGGCCCCCTGGGGCCAGAAGGACGGGGTCCAATAGGAAAAATTTATGAACTTCTTTAAGATCTATCTTGTTCTTTAAGAATTGCAGGATTTTGTCCAAATTTGGTCTGAAGCATGCTTTTATAAAGGGAAATCAGTTTTGTGTAAATGGATGCCTTTGCCCCTCTGGGGTCAGAGCCCAATAGGGAAAATAGAGTAAATTCTTTAAAATCCTTCTTCTTCTGTAGGAATACCTGGATGTTGTCAAGATTTGACCTAATGCATGCATGGGTGAAGAGGTATCAATATTTTAGGAATGTTGGATCTCAGTCTTGTATAGCAGGAGTGATGGGGTCCAACAGGAGAAGTAGACCAACTCTTCAAGATCATTCTTCTGATATAGAAATGCTTAAATACTGTCCCAATTTGGTGTGAGACATACTTGGGAAAAGGGGATCAGTTTTGTATGATCAGAGAGGTGGGGCCAAATAGCAGACGTAAAGCAAATCTTTTAAAAATTGCAAAATCTATGCTTGATGTGATATACAGCACCATGATGGTGCCTACAAAAAATGTCTGTTGAAGGTGTTAAGTCTCATACAGAAATTCAATATATAAGAATTACGGTGCTTACTTTACTAAAGTTTTTTTCTTGAAAAGCATGAAGTAGATGAAGAAGTGTAGATGTTACACATGATGAGCAGATTCCAATCTTCACTTTATATCCAAACAGCTATCATTTCTTCAAATGATACTAAATATCTTAGCAGGATCATTGTATAATCATACTTTTGATGCACTCTGTATATAAGTCTTTATTAACTGTGGTGCTGGTAGTATTTGGAACAAGCTGACTCCTGTCTACATGATCCTGCCAGTCCTCATGTTCAGAGTGGACTTTTTATGCTAAGAGCATTTTCAATGCTCTTCAGCATGTTGCTATTGCCCCTGAGGCCGAGTATCAGTACTTCGTTTTCATTGGTTCATAAATCGAAAGTTTACTCCTACTCCATCTGCCGGACATTACCGTAATCATTGGATTATCGCCCCTACAAGTTGCTGATGCTAGTCATTAAATGAAACAACCTTATCGACATTTTCTTCATTACCTGTACATCAAGAAAATGTTTTGTGTTGTGTATTAATGATAATCAGACATCGAAATTTGTAAATACAATGACAAAGACTCATATTTATGGTGGTAAATTTTGCGAGGCGATGCCAATATGGCGGCTTGACTTTCTTTTCCGCGCGATGCATTGTGGGAGTCATATACATTTGTATATCTTTCTATTTTTCTTTTTTCGAAAATTTACTTCCCGTTTAATACTATTGATAACTATTAAAAATACTTATATATGTAGTTGAAAATAAAAATGAAACTAAAATAAGAATGATTTAGAGTAGCATAAAATTTTGACGGAAACAGCCGGGGTGCTCTGTGCTGCTGGACCCTGAAAGAAGACGGCGGCTGAAAGAAGATGGCGGGTAATTCATGTAGGTAAGTATCACTATATATATATATATATATGTTAGCTGAATTTGAAGTCAATACTTATACTGAACTATCAATTGCATTTTTTGCAACAATTCATTTGGAATGAGCCTTCGCGTCTATTGAATTTAGGCTGCACTTTTTTTTCAAAATATTTTCAAGACTTTTCCCTTGAAGCAGTATGCATTTGAAAAATGTTATGTAAGCATCTAGCACATTTTTGTTGCTTCCGTAAAGTATTTCAGTATTTTGAAATGGATTTATTTTGGAATGATCGTTTCATAATGGTCTCATCGCAGTCACTTCTGTCAGTGGCCCAACAGATTGGAAATTAACCAGAAAAAAAACTTATCCGTAATATTGTACTGTACTACTTACACTACTGTGAATAGATCTAGGAATCTGTCTGGGTAATATATCGATTTTACTTTAAAATATCTGTCACTGTCTGCGCTATTGTAGGTCTAGCTCTTTCAAATTTCTGATCGGAGATAATTTATAAGTACCCCAACGGCCCAAGGCCAGAGTATGAAATCGTACGGGAACTCTACAGCTATGCTAATTTTAAGGTTTACATGTGAAGTTAATATATATAGTTTTAGCTTAATTTTAGTTTTTGTCTTTCTGACATGATGTCTCGTTGATTCTGTTGAAGAGTGATGCATGTGAACGATTACAATATGAAGATTAGGAATAATGAAGATGTCAATTAACATCTGATTCCCGGAAAGTATTTTAATAAAGATTAGGATAAACCTAGCAAAGTGTTAGGTCCCAGTGTGAATGTGTAAAGTTCCAGTGTGAATGTGTAAAGTCCCAGTGTGAATGTGTAAAGTATTATTGGTACAATTGAACTTTTTGATATATGTACTGTATTTGTTCATCTCAGAAATTTCAGTATTATGTCAACTGCGTCCACTTTCAGTTCAACACTTTTGATTCATCAATTTTACCCAGCCCTAGGCTCAATATTTGTCATTAATTGTCGACTGTTTTTTAGAGTTTTGTTTTCATGGTGAATGGAATGAAATGAGATAAATAGTCTAACCAATACCCCTCGAGAGCTAATTAAGACATTGCAGTATTATCATTTTGGGTCTTATTAAAAGTCAAATTGCAACTTTTAAGAAACTCAAGTGGCTGTAAGTACAACAATAAGATGTCAATAATCAATGAAATTGATTAATTGAGAAGACATTTTCTTAGTACAGTTAACCAGGCTTTGTAGTGGTTTGTTCAGAACTGTAGTTCTGGTTAAGTAACCATTAATTATGTCCTTTCAGTTACAATGACATACATTTTTGAAATACCTCTACTGTAGCTAAATATGGCATTTGTAATAGACAGCCAACATTAATTTTGTGATAGACATAGCCAAATTTAATTTTAGGATCAGTTAGGACAGCTACTGTTTGTAACAGGCATGGGTTCAATTACATGATGATGTAATTAATGAAATTACAATTACATTATGAAAATGGCATTGCCATTGCATGACGGTCCAATGTAATTAATTAAATTACATATTACCTTTCAAGTCATAATGATTTTTGAAATAAAAACGTCAAAATAAATTATCATACTGCACAGATTTATCTCATGAATTTAACTTTATGATTCAATCTCTGTATGACCATGGTCAAGATATTCTTATTTTCTAGCTGTCCATCACTTCATAATTTGACAGTCCTGAATGTCAAAACAATTAATTATATTTAATATAGACTCCTATTGGGAAGTTCAAGACTATAAGCTTATACAGAAGTGTATATTTCTTGCACATAATCATAGCAATAAAGAAATATAGTTATTTATTTCCCTTACTCTCTTTCAGCAGGTGGATGTCCCTGAAGAAATGAAATCTGGAATGGTAGAAGGTATCTCTTGATTCTTCTAACTTGGAATTGGCCATTGTGACCAACAATGGATTTGAGGACCTTATGGTGGAGAAAAACGTCCTTCTTTCCGACCTCCAATTAGATGTTGAAGATGGTTAATCACTTTAGGATATGCTAACAACCATGTTGCCTTTTAAGGTCACAGTACTCTCTAAAGGCGGCAATATAATTACCATCACAAAAGAAGAATCAACAAATGGCAGAAACTAAAAAAATGTGGAAAAGATCATTGTATGCTGCATTTGTAGTAAATTTCTTTACAATCTTCAATTTACTTAAGTAGAAAGATTCACTAGTTATACCAAGTTTATGTAGAAAGGCTCACTGTATACTGAGTTTGTAGTGTACATAGAAAGGTTTACTTATTTTTTTTTTCTGAGTTATGTATATACAATATATAAAAAAACTTTTTGTAGAAAAGATCACCGCATACTGAGTTTGTTGTTTACAAATGTGTAGAAAAGATCGCTGTATACCGAGTTTATAGTTTACTAGAAAAATCACTGTATACTGAACATAATACGACTTCTGTTTAAAACCTTCATTTAAACTTAGACATGTATTTTTTTTTATTTATCTTAAAAGTCTACCTACAACAATTTTGTGTATGCAATCTTGTACTAGGATATTGACATGACAAGATTACATTGCTGATCAAAGCATGGAAAGAATACTGAATAAAGAAAACAAGATATAAGCATCTTTATCATGTTTTTATTTTTATTATTATCATTATTATTTTTCCATGATGTCTGCCCACATGGAATTTGTAAGCACTCTTGTGCATTCTTATACCACCAAAAGGGTGGGTAAATCGAATCAAGTTGTCTATCTGTCCATCCATCTGTTTGTCTGTCTGTAGACACATCTTGTCTAGACAACTCCAATGAAACTTTACAGTAATATTCGGGACAATGTGTAGATGTGCATGCACCATTTTCCCCTGGAAATATTGATTGCCATGGCATCTGGTCAATATAGACAGGTTTTGCATGTCGGTCAACTTCTAAACCTGTGGACCAATTTCAACAAAACTTCGCAGGAATATTAGGGAACATGTGCACATGCCGCTGTGTTTCAGAGGATGTTTTTTTGCAAAAGGTCACCATGGGGAGATAACTAAGGCTGTTGGTGATGGGGGTATTAGCTATTTGGATTACAGTTTCAGTTATCCCTGGGCAATGTGGAGAGGATATAGTAATGATTTTGAGGATTGAATGTAGAGGTCACAGTACTTGCATAAGTACTATATGATTACCTTGTAAACGCATTGAGACCAAGACAGTTAGTATACCTTAATCAAATTTGGAACATGTATCCCTTGTGAGGAGAAGTCGGTTTCTTTAGAAATTCAGGGTCAGATATCAAAGATCAAGGTCACAGTCAAAAAACGGATAGTTGCATGGGGGTGTTTTTCCATTGTATTACCCTCGTTTTTCTATCAAATTTCACAACCTAAAAGATATTCACATCTTGTAAATTTCAAGGTTCAAGGTCACTGTAAGGATGTTAAAAAAAATGATAATACAAGAGGAATAAAATATCTTGTGACAAGTTTTAGAGAACAAAGAATATATAAACATGAAAAATTGGAACAAAGTCAATATCTACTTGAAGATTCCCAGGAAAAGTACAAGGAGAATAAGACCAGGTTTTCTGGAAGAATAGGCATCTTCTGTTTTAAGTTATGGTGACAAGTCATGTTTGTTTTAGAAAATTGGCACTTTTATGCAGTCATTTACAAACAATCTGGAAAATGAAGCTGTCCATTATTTGTATGTAGCATGTTATTTGCATGATTGTCTAACTAATGGTCTTAAACCAATAAGATACACAGTCTTTAAAGTGATAATATGGTGTCCATGATCAACATTCCCTACAATGTATCCAAAGAAATGGACAACTTCCCTATCATTGCATCTTGGAGCCTACTTGGGACATGTATTACATAAGTAATACTACTATGGTTGTTATTTCTGATATCTGCTGGTCATTTTTTATGGGCTGCAATGATTTATTGATTGCATATAGTTGGTTTCAGTATATAGCAAGCTAATAACAAAGAATTTATTTTTTAATGGTCTTAGCATACCAGTACTTTCAGTACTTTGATTATATTCTGAAAATCATCATGAATTCATAAAAAGATTGTTACAAAAGTATTTTTTCTGAAATATTGAATACAAGTTTGAACTTAATGGTCAGTTGTTGAAATAGAAACCAAATACATTGTCTTAGTCCTATTAAATATTTCACTTTTCAGAATTGATTGGTGAACAACAAAAATCCTTATTAAAAAATAATGAAATAGTGTATTAAAGTTTAGAAGCTGAGAATTCATTATGTCTAACGTGCTTCATCAAGTGGGAATTTCCCTTTAGTCAAGCAGTCCAGCTAGGCACTGAAGGATCACTAGCTCAAACCCCACCAGGAAAAAAGGGTGTTTTTCGTTACTCCCTCCTATTATACAAGTAAGCATAAATAGTCATTTTGAATTTCAGTTATAGGTTTTTGTTGCAGTTTGTAAATGACTAAAACAGATATTTAACCTTATCAGTTGCATGAGACTAAAGCAGGTAAATTTGTCCTTGCAGGATCACATTGATGTTTAAACTTATGACATAATGTCATAGTTGTTTGAGTCTTTCGGAAAGTAGGACAGTATAAGGCAGCAGTGAGTGGGTCATTTGCAGTCCTACATGTACTTAATGTTACCTAAAAAATGTATGGTAATTATTTTAATTCATCCAGGTTATAAACAGATGTCATACATATTGTGTAGCCTATATACATAATGACTCTATTGTGAAGTCATAAAGTAATCAGATCACATGGTTGTCTTGACAGTGAAAAACAAACATAAAAATTAATATTTTATGAAATTATTAAGGAAATGTATTTCAAAAAGAAAATCTTACATGACCCATTCTCTAGCTACCTCAGTAATTTCATTAACCCTTGAACAGATTTGGTTCTGATTCACTCAACATCATCACCAAGGTCTACCATAGCATCACAACACCAAGGTCTACCATAGCATCACAACACCAAGGTCTACCATAGCATCACAACACCAAGGTCTACCATAGCATCACAACACCAAGGTCTACCATAGCATCACAACACCAAGGTCTACCATAGCATCACAACACCAAGGTCTACCATAGCATCACAACACCAAGGTCTACCATAGCATCACAACACCAAGGTCTACCATAGCATCACAACACCAAGGTCTACCATAGCATCACAACACCAAGGTCTACCATAGCATCACAACACCAAGGTCTACCATAGCATCACAACACCAAGGTCTACCATAGCATCACAACACCAAGGTCTACCATAGCATCACAACACCAAGGTCTACCATAGCATCACAACACCAAGGTCTACCATAGCATCACAACACCAAGGTCTACCATAGCATCACAACACCAAGGTCTACCATAGCATCACAACACCAAGGTCTACCATAGCATCACAACACCAAGGTCTACCATAGCATCACAACACCAAGGTCTACCATAGCATCACAACACCAAGGTCTACCATAGCATCACAACACCAAGGTCTACCATAGCATCACAACACCAAGGTCTACCATAGCATCACAACACCAAGGTCTACCATAGCATCACAACACCAAGGTCTACCATAGCATCACAACACCAAGGTCTACCATAGCATCACAACACCAAGGTCTACCATAGCATCACAACACCAACCAAGGTCTACCATAGCATCACAACACCAAGGTCTACCATAGCATCACAACACCAAGGTCTACCATAGCATCACAACACCAAGGTCTACCATAGCATCACAACACCAAGGTCTACCATAGCATCACAATACCAACCAAGGTCTACCATAGCATCACAACACCAAGGTCTACCATAGCATCACAACACCAAGGTCTACCATAGCATCACAACACCAACCAAGGTCTACCATAGCATCACAACACCAAGGTCTACCATAGCATCACAACACCAAGGTCTACCATAGCATCACAACACCAAGGTCTACCATAGTCTACCATAGCATCACAATACCAACCAAGGTCTACCATAGCATCACAACACCAAGGTCTACCATAGCATCACAACACCAAGGTCTACCATAGCATCACAACACCAACCAAGGTCTACCATAGCATCACAACACCAAGGTCTACCATAGCATCACAACACCAAGGTCTACCATAGCATCACAACACCAAGGTCTACCATAGTATCACAATACCAACCAAGGTCTACCATAGCATCACAACACCAAGGTCTAAGATAGCATCACAACACCAAGGTCTACCATAGCATCACAACACCAACCAAGGTCTACCATAGCATCACAACACCAAGGTCTACCATAGCATCACAACACCAACCAAGGTCTACCATAGCAGCACAACACCAAGGTCTACCATAGCAGCACAACACCAAGGTCTACCATAGCAGCACAACACCAAGGTCTACCATAGCATCACAACACCAAGGTCTACCATAGCATCACAACACCAAGGTCTACCATAGCAGCGCAACACCAAGGTCTACCATAGCATCACAACACCAAGGTCTACCATAGCATCACAACACCAGGGTCTACCATAGCATTACAACACCAAAGTCTACCATAGCATCACAACACCAAGGTCTACCATAGCATCACAACACCACAGTCTACTATAGCATCACAACACCAAGGTCTACCATATGGTCACAACACCAAGGTCTACCATAGCGTCACAACAGCAAGGTCTACCATATCGTCACAACCCCAAGGTCTACCATAGCGTCACAACACCAAGTTCTACCATAGCATCACAACACTAACTAGCTAACTAGTTGCATTAATTTTCTGTAAATAATGCAACCATTTTTCAAAATATTGTTATGCATGCAGAAGATCACTGTAAGACAAGCAAGTGTATATATTATACCAAAAACTTGTATAAGTATTATCAAAAGTGACAGGCAAGGCGTTTTTGACACTATTCAAATTGAGATTGGCATCAATCACGAACTAGCATTGCTCTGATTTTAAGTTCATTCTCCAAGACAGGACAATATAACAGAACATACAGGTCTGTGGGATCACTGACATCTATTCTGAACGATCTACATAATAATACTTAACAAGTGACAATCAGCAACAGTAAGATTTGTAAAAAGACTTCAGAAAATGTATTTTAAAATAATTGATATTAGTTAGCGACATCTTAGATCGGATTATAAGACACCTTTGTACCAAATTTCAAGTTGATATTTGTAAAATTGTTGACTTAATGAAGAGTTCAATTTTCCTGGATTGTTGATGGGACATTGTGTATCACACTGGATGTCACCTTCGTCAAACTTTATATCTTGAAGTACTAAATAAAGTCAGACACTCCAGAAGATATTTCCTTTCAGATTCAAATTATGCGAAAAATGACAGAAGTATGACGATTTTACTTCAGCAAAAATGTTATTAGTACCTGTCCTTGTTTTATACAAATACCATGGGTAATCGTGATGCACCTTCAGACACTATTGCCTGAAATACTTAAAAGAAAACAAGATTAGAGACATTAACAGATAAATTGTTATGATGATGAAAATACATCATTGCACCAAGTTTCATGATGGTATTTGTAAAATTGGTTGAGTTCTGGAGAGAGAAATTTTTTATTTGCTGACAGGTTGTGTATGTATTGTGTATTGAGAGCCAAGTGATCTTGTTTGTAGTTATATGTCGATTTAAAGGGGAATTAAATCAATTACAAGAGAGGATTCTTTCCATAATCTTTTTTATCAGAAATGTATATCACACATATATATAATCCTCATCACACATTATTATGCACTTGTGTGATCGTATATTTTATTAGAGGAGTATTTTAAGAACCATTGTTCTATATGTAGATAGCTGAGGCCTATTTGGGATTGGAAAACCTGCTAAATCTTGTAAACACTGATATTGATTACAAGTTAAACTTTGCCTACTCCATGTTTATCACTGTCTATTTGCACATCGTGGGTCTTGATGTCCAGTTAATAAATCATTGATTTCATATTCAGGCCACACTTCTATAGAAAGATCTGGTATTTATGTCTTAAGATATCTGTACAGAAGATGTCACAATATTCCAATAATAATAGGTTTGCTTACTTTTACCTGTCAAGGGTATAGTATGTCTGGGATGCAAGCATGAATCCAACGGTGCATTCAAAACTTACAAATCTACAACAATTAGATTTTATAAATAACATTCCATTCTGATGTTTTGTTTACTTCTGATGTACCATCTCGTGTTTCTTTGCCATGACTGATCATGAGAATTTCATACTTGTGGTATGGGTTAACATTTGTGAGACGGTGCATTAGGTGACTTTGACCTAAATTTTGACCTTCGACCTACATCAAAGGTGAATATTGTCTTGGCGCTTTCTTTTACACTAGTAATCACAGGAACTTTTAGCTTTAGTAATGGGTCCACTTAGGTTGTGATTATGGGTCCAATTTGATGAGACAGTGTGTCGCTTATCTGAAAAAGGTAAATTTCACCGAATTTTTTACCTTTGACCTTCTTTAGAGAAAATGCTTCTCCTTGCCTTATCTTCTACTCAGTTCATCATTGGAACTAATACTTGGGATATGGATTTTCTCCTTTTTAGAGGCAGTGTGTCGGTAGGGAACTGTAATTCACTAAATTATCTTGTTTTGCATGTGATGGATTATGTCTGGCATTCAAAGTTACAAATATATGCATACTGCAACATCAGACAAGAAAAATCTCCAGTTTTAGAAATTTTCAGAGGATCAACATCCCGCTAACTTCATATGTGTGTTGGTTAATCTTCTAAGTTTCAGACTACTGACAACATGTTTTGCCTTTCAATAATTCCAGAATGTTGATGTCAGTGTATTTCTTGAGAAATACTAGATTAATCTTTTGCTCACTAAATTTCATGTGTCAGTTTCCCGTGGTCACTCAGCTGTGCTTATCGGATCTTGGGACTAAAAAGAAAATGTCTGACAAGTGGTCATCTGAGATATTGACAATGAAAACATGTTATTGCTTTGTGGAGTTTGATACATATAGCAGGGAGTCCTACCTGTAATTACTGTTACCTAAATAAATGCATGGTAATTTATTTCATTCATCCAGGTTATAAAATGATTTTATAAATATTATGTAGCCTATATACATAATGACTCTATTGTGAAGTCATAAAGCAATCAGATCACATGGTTGTCTTGACAGTGAAAAACCAAAATGAATAATAACTCCTGCACTATTGATGAAATTTACAAGATAATGATTTTAAAAAGAAATTCCTACGTGATCCATGCTTAAGCCCTCTCAGTGATTTCATAAACCGTTAAACAGATTAAGTTCTGATTCACCACTCAGCATCACCAAAGTCTACCATAGCATCACAACACCAAGGTCTACCATAGCATCACAACACCAAGGTCTACCATAGCATTACAACACCAACCAAGGTCTACCATAGCATCACAACACCAGCATCACAACACCAAGGTCTACCATAGCATCACAACACCAAGGTCTACCATAGCATCACAACACCAAGGTCTACCATAGCATCACAACACCAAGGTCTACCATAGCATCACAACACCAAGGTCTACCATAGCATCACAACACCAAGGTCTACCATAGCATCACAACACCAAGGTCTACCATAGCATTACAACACCAAAGTCTACCATGTGTAGATGTCTTGATAATTCCTTTGGATCATTGACACTGAAGGTTCTTTATGAGGAGCAAAAAAACCATTTTAAGCTAGTGTATGAAATGTGATGATTTATGATATCAAAATAGTAAATCTGGACATGATGTATGTGATTGCTGTGCATTGTGTGACATGAAAACTTTTTTCTGTGCAAAAATCATTGAACTTTATACTTTGGAAATAATTCCTTTGTAATTTATCTTTTTATTTCTTGCAGATAATCAATGGTTATCAGAAAACCTATATATTATCAACAAATTTTTCAATCTCCATGGTTTATTTGTCAACTTATCTCACCTTGATATTTTGTAAACACCTGGCAGGTCAAGATTTCTGCAAATGTTGATATGGACGCTAATGATATGCATCAAAGAAATTTAGAAAAGTCAATTACTTTATTTTTATCTATATATACATGTAAAATGATCACTTTAATCGTGTACAATATATGATAAATAAAACATTGATCTTACTAATGTTAACAATTTTTGATAGAACTGACGCATAGACAATAATTTTTAAAAGCTGACCATTGTACCCAGTTTTAATGAGACAAGTTTATCACCAGTAAATACTGATCAGTCCCAATGATTTCATTATATCAGAGGTCTGCATTATTTACCAGGCCAATGATGAGCATCATAAAAAAATTGCTAAGAAAATGATCGAGATATTTCACCTTCTTTTATGTCAGGTAAATGTTCATGATGATAATAAGTATGGACCTTGTATACTTGGCAATAATCATAATAGATTATGGTTGAGTTGATCCCTAACGGATGACGTCATAACAGAGCCACAGTGTTGGCAGAAACAATAGACAATTTATATACCTGTATATACATAGTGGGATGTACAGATCTTGATGGAAGTAATCACAAAAAGTTCAATGCCTGTAGCAAAAGGATAATGATGGATAGAATTTGTGTAAATATCAATACAATTTGTGAAGGAAGTTCTACCTACTGAAATTTAAAATCAGAAATCCAGACATAGTATTCCTCCATGATAAAGAAACCTTCTATGCAATTTGATTTCTTCCACTAAAGAATGTCAAGACTATGCTGATGATGTGTGTTTAAAAATTTTGTTTTTTTTCTCTTTTGTAGTCATGTGAAAGCAAAAAGTACTCTGAGACCTTAAAGAAGCATTTGAACAACATGTCTTCTACTTCCTCCTTGCCTGACCTTGAGGTTGAGGAAAGGTCAACGACAGAGTCGCCCACTGATACCAGTGACGAGCATATGCAGCATGAAAAGTTTGACCCCTGTCAGCTGCTGGAGAGGTCACAGTCCGACGCATCACTGACCAAGACAAAGTCTCAAACATCAAAACGCATGATGTCGTTCACAAAGACACAGAAAACTTCAAATTCAACAGAACAACTGGAAAAACTAGAGAAAACAAATAAAGTATCAGAAAGTTCAAGGGTATATTTTGATCTCTCGCAAATAGACACCATGATTGAAAACGAAACTGCTTCTGCATCATTTGCTCATACAGATTCAAGGTCAAAGTTGTTTATGGGTCAGTCACTAGAAACAATACCACAAGGAGAGGAACTGTCCCTAAGTCACTCCACATCTCATTGTGTGTATTCTGCCTCCAATGAAACGGAGTCGGAAGCAAGTGAGTTGGACAGTGAAGATTACGAAGACTTGTGTAGTTTTTACAGAAAATATCCCATAGTGATTCCATCGGTGCTGTCATCGGACTCTCATCTCTCTTACCACTACAAAAATAACCTCAAGTTGACTTACCAACAGTTTGGACAACGTCTGGAGACTCACATCACTCCTCTTAAGAGTGCCAGTGCTGGCGAGGAGATTCTACATCTGGAGAAAATTCTGAGTATTATAAAGGAAGCCTGGAGCGTAGCCGTGTACGGCCGTGACCTTGCTTATGGACTGTGTGATGTATTGCGCCTCGAAGGCGTTTTAGATCTGATCATCAAAAATTGTGGGTCAGCAAACCACGACCTGATGGTGGCATCTGCAGCATTACTAGAACAATCCCTGTCCACAAAGAACAGGGAGCGTGTTGTGAAAAGTGGGCTGGAAACTGTAGTAGGTATGACATACAGAGAAATTGGCAATACAGACATGGCATTCATAAGTACTGGAATATTAGAAGGTCTTTTTAAAGTGTCTGAAGAAGCTTCAACAAAAATTGTGAATCTTGGTGGATTAGATGTGATTCTGCACTGGTGTCGAAGCTGCACCATAGATATTCTCCGTCATTGTGCCAAAGCCATTTCTAACTTGTCATTGTTTGGAGGGGTGGAGAACCAGGAAGAAATGGCACGACGGAATGTGCCTGAGTGGCTCTTTCCCCTGGCTTTTAATGAAGATAACAATGTGAGGTACTATGCCTGTCTCGCCATTGTGGTGCTGGTGGCTAACAAAGAACTTGAAGCCGCTGTTATTAAGTCTGGCACACTCGAGCTAGTCATGCCTTTTATAAGCAGTAACAAGCCAGCTGACTTTGCCAAGAGCGATTTTTCACATCAACAGGGGCGCGACAATATGTGGCTTGAGCGGCTTGTTCCCATCTTGTCCAGTCATCGTGAGGAACCGCAGGCCTTGGCAGCCTTCCATTTTGCTATGGAGGCTGGCATCAAGGCAGAGCAAGGCAGACTAGGGGTAAGTATGGCTTCTTGTGGAGGTATTTCTTGAGGAAGGTAGGGATCTCCTAGGGTAGGTACAGATTCCCTAGGGTAGGTACAGATTCCCTAGGGTAGGTACAGATTCCCTGGGTTAGGTACAGATTCCCTAGGGTAGGTACAGATTCCCTGGGGTAGGTACAGATTCCCTAGGGTAGGTACAGATTCCCTGGGTTAGGTACAGATTCCCTAGGGTAGGTACAGATTCCCTGGGTTAGGTACAGATTCCCTAGGGTTGGTACGGATTCCCTGGGGTAGGTAGGGATTCCCTGGGGGAGGCACAGATTCCCTGGGGTAGGCACAGATTCCCTGGGGTTGGTACAGATTCCCTGGGGTTGGTACGGATTCCCTGGGGTTGGTACAGATTCCCTGGGGGAGGCACAGATTCCCTGGGGTAGGCACAGATTCCCTGGGGTTGGTACAGATTCCCTGGGGTAGGTAGGGATTCCCTGGGGGAGGCACAGATTCCCTGGCGTAGGTATGAATCTCTTGGGGTAGACACAGATTCCCTGGGGTAGGTAGGGATTCCCTGGGGGAGGTATGAATCTCCTGGGGTAGTCACGGATTCTCTGGTGTAGGTACAGATTCCCTGGGGTAGGTACAATTCTCGTTAAATCAATTTTTTATATAGTGTTACAAATTAGAATCACATTTCATATTGTTCAATATTTTTATTACAATCGCAATATCCCTCAAAAGTATTTTCCTCCCCCAAGAGTACCTTTTGGGTCCAAAATAGGTAAACCCATGTCTCATCTCTGTAAGTAATGTTAAGGATGTACTGATGTCTTGTCCTCTGTAAGTAATGTTAAGGATGTACTGATGTCTTGTCCTCTGTAAGTAATGTTAAGGATGTACTGATGTCTTGTCCTCTGTAAGTAGTGTTTAGGATATACCCATGATTTGTCCTCTGTAAGTAATGTTGATATTTTCTCGGCTTACAAGAACCATACCTTTTAGAATATTTGTGAGATTAATGTAAACTGATTAGGCACAAATGTTGTAAATATCAAACGTTTAGTTTTTTTAGAAAAAGTGTTGATTTTTTTCTACCAGTACTTTTACATCAGCAATGTTCTATTTGCTGTAGAAACAACCAACCTGGTCATGTCAAGGATATCTATTCAACATTGATAAGTTTGCTAAACAATACAAATGCTGTTATAAAGAGATGGAATAAGTATGGAATGTGCTGTCTAACTACTTTACAGCATCTATATTGGGTGTATATATAGGTATAACATTCATTTTGATATAGGTTTGTGTTTCAAATAGAGTCATATAGCAGTCAAAAGGATTTCATTGGTGAAGAGTACATATGTCAACCATTCAGCAATACTTGTCTTAATCAATTCCTTTATAGTTATGTAAAATGTTGCACATACATTGCTATTCTAAAATGTCATTGCAGGATGCCAACGCTTTGACATGTGCTATTGTATTTCCTGTTTGCACAGCTGGTAGTTACTGAATTGATTGAATGGCCCTCATATAGCTTTTGTGATAATGTGGGGATTCCTTGTACAAAACATTACTTCTGTGATGGTGTGGGAATTCCCCATACAAATATAGACTCAGTCTTTCATGCAGATTTTGTAAGTAAATATAAGATTGATGTTCAAGGAGGCCTGTTAGAAGCAGGATGTTGATATTTAATCATAATTATGCTAATTAAATCAGGGATTGATTTTTTTTTTTTTTTTTTTGATTTCACGTCACCTGAACTTTTCCAATTGCTTCTTGTCTTGTGTCATCCTGTGTGTACCGGTGCACTTTTTTAATTGATATTTTCGACTTGTTCTCAAAAACTTTTTGTGGAAACCTTCCATGGCCAAAGATGAATTTAAAGTAGGAATTGTAAAATCAATAAAAGTCAAAAGGAGTGCAATTGACTGAAATGTCAAAAGTCTTCTTCTTTAGACCCAGATATGGAAGAATCAAATATTCTCCTTTGATGGAACGGTCTTAAGGTGCTTTGCCAAAAATGTCAAATTCTTGAACTATGGTCTAAAATTTCCTTGTAGGAAGGGGTCAAGTTTACAATAGTTTATTGATGAAATTACAAATTGGTGCATATTTTAAAATTTTCACTGGAAACAATTTAAACCTGGTTAGAATTATTAGTATAAGATGACAATTTCTTGATGCACATACTTACCCCCAAGGGTATGACCATAAGGTTTTTTACTTTGGAAATGATTCAAATTTGAGTAGAAATATTTAAAGTCAGGTAGATAAAAATTTACATGCCAGTGCACTCTCTTCTATAAATCAAGACAGTAGTCCCTTAACTTTTTTCGAAATTAAGAGAGGCTGTCAGCAGGGAGACCCTTTTGCTCCATATATTTTCATACTATGTGTTGAAATACTTGCTATTAGAATACGAATAAATAAGAATACAAAATGGATGAACATAAATGACATTCCAACTTTATTATCACAATATGCAGATGATACATCAATCATTTTAGACGATAAAAAATATTTCAAAGGAGTCATTCCATGAATTAAATAACTTTACAAATTGTTCTGGTATAAAAGTAAATACAGGCAAAACACATGTTGTTTGGATCGGTAGTGAAAAATATAGTGATGACATATACTTTCCGGAGTGGAATTTACAATGGGTATTACTAAATTTACAGTAATAGGTATTGTGCTTGATGTGGACCTTCCTCAAATCCCCAGAATTAACTATGACAAAAAATTGGTAAAGCTGAAGTCATTCTTAAAATACCCATCTGGCTAAATAAAGAGGTGTAATTAAAAACAAGAGAGTGTTTTAGAGAATTGTATAGGAAAGGTGTAATCATAGTAAATGCTTTAATCTAAGATCATGGTATTGGTTTTTTTTTATAATTTTTATGAGTTTTCACAGAAATTCAACATACATACAAATTTTCTTATCTATCAAAGGGTAATTGATTCCATAAAAAGGAACAACTTCTGTATGAAGATATCTCAAATGTAAATATGTTACGTATATGTCCCAATTAATTTAGAATTATTTCTTATGAATAAAAAGGGAATAAAGGATCTCTATGATGTACTGTGTACTGTACTGTGTACTGTTGTACTGTGTACTGTACTGTACTGTGTACTGTACTGTACTGTGTACTGTACTGTACTGTGTACTGTTGTACTGTGTACTGTGTACTGTTGTACTGTGTACTGTGTACTGTGTACTGTTGTACTGTACTGTACTGTGTACTGTACTGTACTGTACTATGTACTGTGTACTGTACTGTACTGTGTACTGTTGTACTGTGTACTGTTGTACTGTACTGTACTATGTACTGTGTACTGTACTGTGTACTGTTGTACTGTGTACTGTACTGTACTGTATACTGTACTGTGTACTGTACTGTGTACTGTTGTACTGTGTACTGTTGTACTGTACTGTACTATGTACTGTGTACTGTACTGTGTACTGTTGTACTGTGTACTGTTGTACTGTGTACTGTACTGTGTACTGTACTGTACTGTACTGTATACTGTACTGTGTACTGTTGTACTGTACTGTGTACTGTACTGTACTGTGTACTGTACTGTACTGTGTACTGTACTGTGAACTGTACTGTACTGTGTACTGTTGTACTGTACTGTACTGTATACTGTACTGTGTACTGTTGTACTGTATACTGTACTGTACTGTATACTGTACTGTGTACTGTTGTACTGTATACTGTACTGTACTGTACTGTATACTGTACTGTGTACTGTTGTACTGTATACTATACTGTACTGTGTACTGTACTGTGTACTGTATACTGTACTGTGTACTGTTGTTCTGTATACTGTACTGTACTGTGTACTGTACTGTACTGTACTGTATACTGTACTGTGTACTGTTGTACTGTATACTGTACTGTACTGTGTACTGTACTGTACAAAATTATTCCAGATCTACTGGGAGAAAAAAATGGGAGGAAATATGAATTTGAGAAAGATAAATGGAGACAAATATATATATAACCATTCATAATTAATGAAAATACAAACTTACATTGGGTTCAGTTTAGAATTAGGGAGGTCAGGGACATCAGGGATGGGGCAAAACAAAGGTCGAATAATGACCCCTAGGGACGTCAGGGACGTCAGGGACATCAGGGATGGGGCAAAACAAAGGTCGAATAATGACCCCTAGGGACGTCAGGGACATCAGGGATGGGGCAAAACAAAGGTCGAATAATGACCCCTAGGGACGTCAGGGACATCAGGGATGGGGCAAAACAAAGGTCAAATAATGACCCCTAGGGAGGTCAGGGACATCAGGGATGGGGCAAAACAAAGGTCGAATAATGACCCCTAGGGAGGTCAGGGACATCAGGGATGAGGCAAAACAAAGGTCGAATAATGACCCCTAGGGATGTGAGGGATGGGGCAAAACAAAGGTCAAATAATGACCCCTAGGGACATCAAGGACATCAGGGATGGGGCAAAAAAAGGTCAAATAATGACCCCTAGGGACGTCGGGGACATCAAGGATGGGGCAAAAGAAAGGTCATATAATGACCCCTAGGGAGATTAGGGATTGGGCGGAGTCAGTGTTAAGTTTTAACCAGGAAAAATTTGAACATTTCAAAGCCTTCATCAAAATTTATTATAATTAGTGCCGTATTTTTGTTTTGATCAGGTGTTCTATGATATTGATGCTATAGAACCATTGAAGAAAGTTGCCAGCAGTCCTAACGCCAAAGCTTCACGCTTAGCTCTGATCCACAGTTTGGCCTCTATAAATACCATAAACATTGAGATTCTGATCCACAGTCTTTACCAACTATAAAGACTGGGTGATTCTGATCCACACTTTGGCCTCTATAAAGACCTGTAACATTGAGATTCTGATCCACAGTTTGGCCTCTATAAAGACCTGTAACATTGAGATTCTGATCCACAGTTTGGCCTCTATAAAGACCTGTAACATTGAGATTCTGATCCACAGTTTGGCCTCTATAAAGACCTGTAACATTGAGATTCTGATCCACAGTTTGGCCTCTATAAAGACAGTAAACATTGAGATTCTGATCCACAGTTTGGCCTCTATAAAGACCTGTAACATTGAGATTCTGATCCACAGTTTGGCCTCTATAAAGACAGTAAACATTGAGATTCTGATCCACAGTTTGGCCTCTATAAAGACCTGTAACATTGAGATTCTGATCCACAGTTTGGCCTCTATAAAGACCTGTAACATTGAGATTCTGATCCACAGTTTGGCCTCTATAAAGACCTGTAACATTGAGATTCTGATCCACAGTTTGGCCTCTATAAAGACAGTAAACATTGAGATTCTCATCCACAGTTTGGCCTCTATAAAGACCTGTAACATTGAGATTCTGATCCACAGTTTGGCCTCTATAAAGACAGTAAACATTGAGATTCTGATCCACAGTTTGGCCTCTATAAAGACCTGTAACATTGAGATTCTGATCCACAGTTTGGCCTCTATAAAGACAGTAAACATTTGATCCACAGTTTGGCCTCTATAAAGATTAACTGATCCACAGTTTGGCCTCTATAAATCCACAGTTTGGCCTCTATGTAACATTGAGATTCTGATCCACAGTTTGGCCTCTATAAAGACCTTTAACATTGAGATTCTGATCCACAGTTTGGCCTCTATAAAGATCTGTAACATTGAGATTCTGATCCACAGTTTGGCCTCTATATAAACAAAGATCCACACTCTATAAAGACCTGTAACATTGAGATTCTGATCCACAGTTTGGCCTCTATAAAGACCTGTAACATTGAGATTCTGATCCACAGTTTGGCCTCTATCAAGACCCTAAACATTAAGATTCTGATCCACAGTTTGGCCTCTATAAAGACCTGTAACATTGAGATTCTGATCCACAGTTTGGCCTCTATAAAGACAGTAAACATTGAGATTCTGATCCACAGTTTGGCCTCTATAAAGATTAACATTGAGATTCCACAGTTTGGCCTCTATAAAGACCTTTAACATTGAGATTCTGATCCACAGTTTGGCCTCTATAAAGACCTGTAACATTGAGATTCTGATCCACAGTTTGGCCTCTATAATGACAGTAAACATTGAGATTCTGATCTACAGTTTGGCCTCTATAAAGACCCTAAACATTGAGATTCTGATCCACAGTTTGGCCTCTATAAAGACCTGTAACATTGAGATTCTGATCCACAGTTTGGCCTCTATAAAGACCTGTAACATTGAGATTCTGATCCACAGTTTGGCCTCTATAAAGACATTAAACATTGAGATTCTGATCCACAGTTTGGCCTCTATAAAGACCTGTAACATTGAGATTCTGATCCACAGTTTGGCCTCTATAAAGACCCTAAACATTGAGATTCTGATCCACAGTTTGGCCTCTATAAAGACCTGTAACATTGAGATTCTGATCCACAGTTTGGCCTCTATAAAGACCTGTAACATTGAGATTCTGATCCACAGTTTGGCCTCTATAAAGACCTGTAACATTGAGATTCTGATCCACAGTTTGGCCTCTATAAAGACCTTTAACATTGAGATTCTGATCCACAGTTTGGCCTCTATAAGACAGTAAACATTGAGATTCTGATCCACAGTTTGGCCTCTATAAAGACCTGTAACATTGAGATTCTGATCCACAGTTTGGCCTCTATAAAGACCTGTAACATTGAGATTCTGATCCACAGTTTGGCCTCTATAAAGACCTGTAACATTGAGATTCTGATCCACATAAAGACCTGTAACATTGAGATTCTGATCCACACCTGTAACATTGAGATTCTGATCCACAGTTTGGCCTCTATAAAGACCTGTAACATTGAGATTCTGATCCACAGTTTGGCCTCTATAAAGACCTGTAACATTGAGATTCTGATCCACAGTTTGGCCTCTATAAAGACCTGTAACATTGAGATTCTGATCCACAGTTTGGCCTCTATAAAGACCTGTAACATTGAGATTCTGATCCACAGTTTGGCCTCTATAAAGACAGTAAACATTGAGATTCTGATCCACAGTTTGGCCTCTATAAAGACCTGTAACATTAAGATTCTGATCCACAGTTTGGCCTCTATAAAGACCTGTAACATTGAGATTCTGATCCACAGTTTGGCCTCTATAAAGACCTGTAACATTGAGATTCTGATCCACAGTTTGGCCTCTATAAAGACCTGTAACATTGAGATTCTGATCCACAGTTTGGCCTCTATAAAACAGTAAAGACCTGTAAACATTGAGATTCTGATCCACAGTTTGGCCTCTATAAAGACCTGTAACATTGAGATTCTGAGATGGCCTCTATAAAGACCTGTAACATTGAGATTCTGATCCACAGTTTGGCCTCTATAAAGACCTGTAACATTGAGATTCTGATCCACAGTTTGGCCTCTATAAAGACCTGTAACATTGAGATTCTGATCCACAGTTTGGCCTCTATAAAGACCTGTAACATTGAGATTCTGATCCACAGTTTGGCCTCTATAAAGACCTGTAACAGTGAGATTCTGATCCACAGTTTGGCCTCTATAAAGACCTGTAACATTGAGATTCTGATCCACAGTTTGGCCTCTATAAAGACCTGTAACATTGAGATTCTGATCCACAGTTTGGCCTCTATAAAGACAGTAAACATTGAGATTCTGATCCACAGTTTGGCCTCTATAAAGACCTGTAACATTGAGATTCTGATCCACAGTTTGGCCTCTATAAAGACCTGTAACATTGAGATTCTGATCCACAGTTTGGCCTCTATAAAGACAGTAAACATTGAGATTCTGATCCACAGTTTGGCCTCTATAAAGACCTGTAACATTGAGATTCTGATCCACAGTTTGGCCTCTATAAAGACCTGTAACATTGAGATTCTGATCCACAGTTTTTGGCCTGGCCTCTATAAAGACCTGTAACATTGAGATTCTGATCCACAGTTTGGCCTCTATAAAGACCTGTAACATTGAGATTCTGATCCACAGTTTGGCCTCTATAAAGACAGTAAACATTGAGATTCTGATCCACAGTTTGGCCTCTATAAAGACAGTAAACATTGAGATTCTGATCCACAGTTTGGCCTCTATAAAGACCTGTAACATTGAGATTCTGATCCACAGTTTGGCCTCTATAAAGACCTGTAACATTGAGATTCTGATCCACAGTTTGGCCTATAAAGACTGTAAACATTGAGATTCTGATCCACAGTTTGGCCTCTATAAAGACCTGTAACATTGAGATTCTGATCCACAGTTTGGCCTCTATAAAGACCTGTAACATTGAGATTCTGATCCACAGTTTGGCCTCTATAAAGACAGTAAACATTGAGATTCTGATCCACACTTTGGCCTCTATAAAGACCTGTAACATTGAGATTCTGATCCACAGTTTGGCCTCTATAAAGACCTGTAACATTGAGATTCTGATCCACAGTTTGGCCTCTATAAAGACAGTAAACATTGAGATTCTGATCCACAGTTTGGCCTCTATAAAGACAGTAAACATTGAGATTCTGATCCACAGTTTGGCCTCTATAAAGACAGTAAACATTGAGATTCTGATCCACAGTTTGGCCTCTATAAATTGTTATTTCTTATGAAGAATTTTTGAATTTTATGCAATTTTCCACAAAAACAAGAAAGAGGAGATAAAAAGGGCCAAGATCTAATATCTAGAGAACAAATAAAACTGTACACCAAGGTCTTAGAATCAGTACATGAACTTGCCCAAGTCTGATTCACCAATCGTATAAAAGGTATCCATTTGCTGCATGAATGCTGCTGAATGATCATCTGTTACTTGAGTCAATCATGTATCTGGAAAACAATAGATATAATACAACATGTGTAACTTATTACAGATTCCTGAGGGAATTACTGAACTTAAAGATCACAGCAGATTACTGAACTGAACAACGTCTGTCACATCAGCAATGGTATCCATAGACGACTTATTCTGGAACACGCTGAAGGTGAGGGATACTGAAGAAGATCTCTCCTCCTTTTAACACCTTTTATCATGATAAGGAGGATGGCATTAATATGAAAAATATTAAAATTGATATTCAGTTACTTATCTATACCGTAGTATTTGTCCATTTTTAGGGTCATGATGACCTATAGCCATTGTGCTTGTCCGTCATTGTCCGTGTTGCGTAAACTTTTGACATCATAAACTTCTTGTTTACCTGACAAAATGTATCAGACTTTTGCAGGTAAGGGTTGTGAACTTAACGAGGGAATGATACTTGAGGGGAATTCCCTATAGGGTTTAGTTTGGGGTATACAAGAATGGTGATAGTATTATGATAGGTCAAGGAACCACCGTACAAATATCTGAGGTCATTTCTTCTTCCACCAGATCTCTACAGCTGTCAGATCCAACTGCCAAAGTATGGAAGTATAGGAAGTCTGAACCGCCAGAAAAGCGTTGATGTTACCAGTCTGATGGCTTACCCAAAGGCTGTTGATGTCTTCATCAGCTACCGACGCTCCAACGGTTCCCAGCTGGCCAGGTTTGTAACTGATACCATTAACAATTTTTGGGGGTTTTTTTATGCTAACTTTTAATATTTCTGCATTGCACAAAGTTCGAGGCAAGTAACTTTCATGAAATGTTTACTTTCTCAGTCTTAATCACCTGATAGAGAAAAATCGTTAACCTCCAGTGACTGAATATTTACAAAAAATAACTAAACTGTGATTTTGTTTACATCAGTTTACTGAAGGTTCACCTACAGTTGCGGGGTTTCACAGTGTTTATAGACATAGAACGACTTCGTGCAGGGAAATTTGATGAGAACTTGTTGATGAATATAAAACTAGCTCGCCATTTCCTGTTAGTTCTAACACCAGATGCACTAGATCGCTGTAAAGGGGACACGGAGCAGCAGGACTGGATACACAAGGTGAGCTACAATCTTCAGCTTGAGTATCCTACCTTCATGTCATATATGTAACTTAAGGATGTATGATATCTTTATTTAATCTGTGAGTTAAGGATGTATGGTATCTTTATATGATCTGTGAGTTAAGGATGTATGCCACCTTTATATGATCTGTGAGTTAAGGATGTATGGTATCTTTTTAGCCCACCATCTAATAGATGGTGGGTTATTCAAATCGCCCTGCGTCCGCCGTCCATCTGTCCATCCCTCCGTCCGTCCGTCCGTCCGTAAACAATTGTTGTTACTGCTATTTCTGAAAAAGTACAGTATGGATCTTTCTCAAATTTCATATGCAGTTTCCCCTTGGTCCCTAGTTGTGCATTGTACCTTTTTTGAACTGATTCGAATTCAAGTTGTCCAACAGGTGGCCATCTTGGATTTTGGAAGTATAAGTTTGTTACCGCTATTTCTGAGAAAGTACTGGATGGATCTTTCTCAAATTTCATATGCAGTTTCCCCTTGGTCCCTAGTTGTGCATTGTACCTTTTTTGGACTGATTCGAATTCAAGATGGCCGACAGGCAGCCATCTTGGATTTTGGAAGTAAAAGTTTGTTACTGCTATTTCTTGGAAAGTACTGGATGGACCTTTCTCAAATTTCATATGCAGTTTCCCCTTGGTCCCTAGTTGTGCATTGTACCAGTTTTGGATTGATTCGAATTCAAGATGGCAGACAGGTGGCCATCTTGGATTTTGGATGTCAAAGTTTGTTACTGCTATTTCTTGGAAAGTACCAGATGGACCTTTCTCAAATTTCATATGCAGTTTCCCCTTGGTCCCTAGTTGTGCATTGTACCTTTTTTGGACTGATTCAAATTCAAGATGGACGACAGGTGGCCATCTTGGATTTTGGATGTAAAAGTTTGTTACTGCTATTTCTTGGAAAGTACTGGATGGATCTTTCTCAAATTTCATATGCAGTTTCCCCTTGGTCCCTAGTTGTGCATTGTACCTTTTTTGGACTGATTGGAATTCAAGATGGCCGACAGGTGGCCATCTTGGATTTTGAATGTCAAAGTTTGTTACTGCTATTTCTTGGAAAGTACTGGATGGATCTTTCTCAAATTTCATATGCAGTTTCCCCTTGGTCCCTAGTTGTGCATTGTACCTTTTTTGGACTGATTCGAATTCAAGATGGCCGACAGGTGGCCATCTTGGATTTTGAATGTCAAAGTTTGTTACTGCTATTTCTTGGAAAGTACTGGATGGATCTTTCTCAAATTTCATATGCAGGTTCCCTTTGGTTCCAAGTTGTGCATTATACCTTATTGTACTGATTCGAAATCAAGATGGCTGACAGGCAGCCATCTTGGATTTTGAGAGTAAAATCTTGTTACTGCTATATCTGAGGAAGTACTGGATGGATCCTTCTGATATTTCATAGATATTGGTTTCCCTTGGTCCCTAGTTGTGCATTGTACCTTTTTTGGACTGATTTGAAATCAAGGTGGCCCACAGGCAGCCATCTTGGATGTTGACAGTAATACAGCACAAGCATATTGTCCATTATCCACCTGTAACTGACTGCTATCTAATAATACTTTGGGATCTTTTTCAAATGATATTTGCTAATAGGTGCTTAATAAAAATATCTTGTGCCATCATTGAGTACATTCAATGAAGACCAGTTCATGAACATTTACAATACCTGTAACAAACAAAAAAAAATAAACAAATCTTCAAGAACTGAAAACAGATCCTCAAATGGTGGGCGCCAAGATCCCTCTGGGATCTCTTGTTATGATCTATGAGTTAAGGATGTATGCCACCTTTATATGATCTGTGAGTTAAGGTTGTATGGTATCTTTTTTTGATCTGTGAGTTAAGGATGTATGCCACCTTTATATGATGTATGCTACCATTATGTTATTAGTGAATTCAGGATGTATGCCACCTTTATATGATGTATGCTACCATTATGTTATTAGTAAATTAAGGATGTATGCCACCTTTATATGATCTGTGAGTTAAGGATGTATGCCACCTTTATATGATCTGTGAGTTAAGGATGTATGCCACCTTTATATGATCTGTCAGTTAAGGTTGTATGCCACCTTTATATGATCTGTCAGTTAAGGATGTATGCCACCTTTATATGATCTGTGAGTTAAGGTTGTATGCCACCTTTATATGATCTGTGAGTTAAGGTTGTATGCCACCTTTATATGATCTGTGAGTTAAGGATGTATGCCACCTTTATATGATCTGTGAGTTAAGGATGTATGCCACCTTTATATGATCTGTGAGTTAAGGTTGTATGCCACCTTTATATGATCTGTGAGTTAAGGATGTATGCCACCTTTATATGATGTATGCTACCATTATGTTATTAGTGAATTAAGGATGTATGCTACTTGTGTGGTATGAATGTATCATCGAGTTTGACTTACTGACCTGTCAGCATTAATTTTTAATGTGTCTCCATGTTTTAGGAGATTGTAACAGCACTCGAGAGTGATTGCAATATAATACCTGTACTTGATAACTTTGAGTGGCCCGTTCCAGAGGAACTTCCTGCGGACATGCAACAGGTTGTCTACTTCAATGGTGTCAGGTAAGTACACTGATTAATCATTATACAGACCTCAATTAGTCAAATGGGAAAATTTCTCCTTCTTTTCCAGATTATCAAGTACATACAAAAAAGTAGTGAAAGAACAAAAAGTTCCCCTAGAGTTTCAACAATCTCACATTTTCTTTTGTGTGCATAAAACATGATATTTTCTAGACTGCCTAAATATTTCTGGTAATGGTAAAATGAAAAAAATCTTCTGTTGTTAAAACAAAGAAAAAGAATTCTCACAAAAATACAAAACCAGCTTTAGCCTATATAGCTGTCATCACTTACTAGAAAACCAGCTTCATTTTCTACCTCTGCATTAGAAAGTTTTTTTTCTGATGTATCTTGGCTATAACTTAGAATAACCTAGTCTTCTAACGGAAACATTTCTCTTGTTGGTGTACCCCTCAATTGTCTCAGTTTCTGCTGATCAACAGGCAAATATTGCCAAAGTGGATAAGAGTAATTAAACGATGAGGATGAGACTTGATGTATAATCAGCATTATTAGCTCGCCTGGTCCAAAAAGTTCCATAGTGTGGCATCCGTCTGTCAACTGTTTTAAAGAAATCAGTACTTGACATGATTTACTTAACAGATTTGTGCAAATTGCGTCTAAATTATCAATGAGAAAGGGGAAGTAATAGTGTACAAACTGAGTGTTCAGCGACAAATAGGCAGGTAGGCTGGGCTTAATTTGGGAAGTAGGAAAATTTTCGTATTTTTATTTTTCTAAAGTCTCTTTAGGTGAAGGGAAACCATTTAGGTATAGATGGGGGGTTTGACCCCAGAAAGGCAGGGTCACATTGAGAAAAATATTCAATTCTCTAAAATCCTTCTCTTTATTTCTACATGAAGGAAAATAAAGTTAAATCTTTAGAGCATTTTTCTTATGTTCTTATAAATGTGTTAATTGGATGATTGTGTGATGTTTACCAAAACCCTGTGTCAGGGGCCCCAATAGGGAAATAGTGGTAGTTTTATAAAAAAAATTCTGTATCAGGGGCCCCAATAGGGAAATAGTGGTAAATCTATAAAAAAATTTTATCAGGGGCCCCAAGAGGGAAATAGTGGTAAATCTGTAAAAACCCTGTATCAGGGGCCTCAATAGGGAAATAGTGGTAAATTTGTAAAAAAAAATAAGTATCAGGGGCCCAAATAAGGAAGAAGTGGCAAATCTAAATCAACCCATATCAGGGGCCCCAACAGGGAAATAGTGGTATATCTATAAAAATTCTGTATCAGGGGCCCCAACAGGGAAATAGTGTTAAATCTATTTTAAAAAATACCCTCTTCATATGGAACCTTTTAGGCAATATAACTGCAAACATAATACTTTTTATGAAAATATGATTGTTGAAGTGAAGTTTTAAGGAGAGTGATAAAGGCCCTATATGCCTCTTGTTGTTTTATATGTTTTCTTATTGACCACTTTATCCCGTATCTGCTAATCTTAACTTCTAGTTTACACCACCTCAACTTGGTAATGCATTAAAATCTGAGCCAAAAAAAGCAGAAAATCTGGTCAATTATTGTTTTATTTTTAATGTTAGAGAACGTTCAGCTATCTGACTTGTAAGGACAGGCTATCTGATGAATGATTGTGTGATATACAAGGTCAGTCTACCATGTTAGTTCAACCTGAGTTGAGTATTTCCCATTTGACCAATGTAATGCTCATAGAAAAATGAGAAATTTAAGATGAAGCTAAACAGTGATTTAAATTGCAAAAACAAGAAGCTAATTATGTAAAGAACCTCACAGTAGTCAGACTGGAAATGTACTAAGTGAAAGATTTTGCATACATATGTACACCAGTAATGTGTAAAACTTCATCTTATGTACATCTAGACTTTCTACAACATGGTGGATAACTGTATAACTAAAATGGTTTATAGAGAAGCACCTAAATATATTCAAACTGATATCAAATGTTTATTAACTGTACTCAGACTCGGTTTAGGTGGCTGTCAAGTGACCGTCATGTATATGGCAGTTAAAGATTGTTATTACTTTCTTCAGAAGAATTCTCGAATTTCATTTAATTAAAGAAGGAATAAGAGGGAAGAACAGAAAAGGAAAAATATCCTAATTTGAATAACAAACAAAAATAAAACATTGATGGGTACCAATATCCCTCTGGTATATTGTTATTTATTCAAAAGATAATATGATTTTATATATAGTAACCAGATATAAACAATACTGTGAGGGTAGATGGCTACCACAAATAAACAATACTGTGAGGGTAGATTGCTACCACAAATAAACTACTGTGAGGGTAGATGGCTACCACAAATAAACAATACTGTGAGGGTAGATTGCTACCAGATATAAACAATACTGTGAGGGTAGATGGCTACCACAAATAAACAATACTGTGAGGGTAGATTGCTACCAGATATAAACAATACTGTGAGGGTAGATGGCTACCAGATATAAACAATACTGTGAGGGTAGATTGCACCTACAAATAAACAATACTGTGAGGGTAGATTGCTACCAGATATAAACAATACTGTGAGGGTAGATTGCTACCAGATATAAACAATACTGTGAGGGTAGATGGCTACCACAAATAAACAATACTGTGAGGGTAGATGGCTACAAAATGGCATAGTATACCGTGAAAATTACTTTTTGTTGCTTGTTGTATTATGGGTGTTGTTGGAGGTTATCTCAATGAATGGTTGATAATGTCGGAGGTTATCACAGTGTTGATGATGTCGGAGGTTATCACAATGTATGGTTGATGATGTTGGAGATTATCATAATGTATGGTTGATGATGTCGGAGGTTATCACAATGTATGGTTGATGATATCGGAGGTTATCTCAATGAATGGTTGATAATGTCGGAGGTTATCACAGTGTTGATGATGTTGGAGATTATCATAAGGTATGGATGATGATGTCGGCGGAGGTTATCACAATGTATGGTTGATGATATCGGAGGTTATCACAATGTATGGTTGATGATATCGGAGGTTATCACAATGAATGGTTGATGATGTCGGAGGTTATCACAATGTATGGTTGGTGATGTCAGAGGTTATCACAATGTATGGTTGATGATGGTGGAGGTTATCACAATGCATGGTTGATGATGTTGGAGGTTATCACAATGTATGGTTGATGTATAGGTTGGTGTGTGTCCTGTGTAGGTGGGTGTGTAAACTAATGCTTTACCAGTGTCCTCTGTAGGTGCGTGTGTAAACTAATGCTTTACCTGTTTTCTCTGTAGGTGGGTGTGTAAACTAATGCTTTACCTGTTTCCTCTGTAGGTGGGTGTGTAAACTAATGCTTTACCTGTGTCCTGTGTAGGTGGGTGTGTAAACTAATGCTTTACCCGTGCCTCTGTAGGTGGGTGTGTAAATAATGCTTTACCTGTGTCCTGTGTAGGTGGGTGTGTGTCCTGTGTAGGTAGGTGTGTAAACTAATGCTTTACCAGTGTCCTCTGTAGGTGGGTGTGTAAACTAATGCTTTACCTGTGTCCTGTGTAGGTGGGTGTGTGTCCTGTGTAGGTGAGTGTGTAAACTAATGCTTTACCTGTGTCCTGTGTAGGTGGGTATGTAAACTAATGCTTTACCTGTTTCCTGTGTAGGTGGGTATGTGTCCTCTGTAGGTGGATGTGTAAACTAATGCTTTACTTGTGTCCTGTGTAGATGGGTGTGTAAACTAATGCTTTACCTGTTTACTCTGTAGGCGGGTGTATGTCCTGTGTAGGTCGGTGTGTAAACTAATGCTTTACCTGTGTCCTCTGTAGGTGGTATGTAAACTAATGCTTTACCTGTGTCCTCTGTAGGTGGTATGTAAACTAATGCTTTACCTGTGTCCTGTGTAGGTGGGTGTGTAAACTAATGCTTTACCTGTGTAGGTGGGTGTGTGTCCTGTGTAGTTGGGTATGTAAACAAATGCTTTACCTGTGTCCTGTGTAGGTGGGTGTGTAAACTAATGCTTTACCTGTGTAGGTGGGTGTGTGTCCTGTGTAGTTGGGTATGTAAACTAATGCTTTACCTGTGTCCTCTGTAGGTGGGTGTGTAAACTAATGCTTTACCTGTGTAGGTGGGTGTGTGTCCTGTGTAGTTGGGTATGTAAACTAATGCTTTACCTGTGTCCTCTGTAGGTGGGTGTGTAAACTAATGCTTTACCTGTATAGATGGGTGTGTGTCCTGTGTATTTGGGTATGTAAACTAATGCTTTACCTGTGTTCTCTGTAGGTTGGTATGTAAACTAATGCTTTACCTGTGTCCTCTGTAGGTGGGTGTGTAAACTAATGCTTTACCTGTGTAGGTGGGTGTGTGTCCTGTGTAGTTGGTATGTAAACTAATGCTTTACCTGTGTTCTCTGTAGGTTGGTATGTAAACTAATGCTTTACCTGTGTCCTCTGTAGGTGGGTGTGTAAACTAATGCTTTACCTGTGTCCTCTGTAGGTGGATGTGTAAACTAATGCTTTACCTGTGTCCTGTGTAGGTGGGTATGTAAACTTATGCTTTACCTGTGTCCTGTGTAGGTGGGTGTGTGTCCTGTTTAGGTGGTTGTATAAACTAATGCTTTACCTGTGTCATCTGTAGGTGGGTATGTAAACTAATGCTTTACCTGTGTCCTGTATAGATTGGTGTGTAAACTAATGCTTTACCTGTGTCCTGTGTAGGTGGGTGTGTGTCCTGTGTAGGTGGGTGTGTAAACTAATGCTTTACCTGTGTCCTCTGTAGGTGGATGTGTAAACTTATGCTTTACCTGTGTCTTTTGTAGGTGGGTGTGTGTCCTGTGTAGGTGGGTGTGTAAACTAATGCTTTACCTGTGTCCTCTGTAGGTGGATGTGTAAACTAATGCTTTACCTGTGTCCTCTGTAGGCGGGTGTATAAACTAATGCTTTACCTGTGTCCTGTGTAGATGGGTGTGTAAACTAATGCTTTACCTGTGTCCTGTGTAGGTGGGTGTGTGTCCTGTGTAGGTGGGTATGTAAACTAATGCTTTACCTGTGTCCTGTGTAAATGGGTGTGTAAACTAATGCTTTACCTGTGTCCTGTGTAGGTGGGTGTGTAAACTAATGCTTTACCTGTGTCCTGTGTAAGTGGGTGTGTAAACTTATGCTTTACCTGTGTCCTGTGTAGGTGGGTGTGTGTCCTGTGTAGGTGGGTGTGTAAACTTAATGCTTTACCTGTGTCCTCTGTAGGTGGATGTGTAAACGAATGCTTTACCTGTGTCCTGTGTAGGTGGGTGTGTAAACTAATGCTTTACCTGTGTCCTGTGTAGGTGGGTGTGTAAACTTAATGCTTTACCTGTGTCCTCTGTAGGTGGATGTGTAAACGAATGCTTTACCTGTGTCCTGTGTAGGTGGGTGTGTAAACTAATGCTTTACCTGTGTCCTGTGTAGATGAGTGTGTAATCTAATGCTTTACCTGTGTCCTGTGTAGGTGGATGTGTAAACTAATGCTTTACCTGTGTCCTCTGTAGGCGGGTGTGTAAACTAATTCTTTACCTGTGTCCTGTGTAGGCGGGTGTGTAAACTAATGCTTTACCTGTGTCCTCTGTAGGTGGGTGTGTAAACTAATGCTTTACCTGTGTCCTGTGTAGGTGGGTGTGTAAACTAATGCTTTACCTGTGTCCTCTGTAGGTGGTATGTAAACTAATGCTTTACCTGTGTCCTCTGTAGGTGGGTATGTAAACTAATGCGCTCCCTGTGTCCTCTGTAGGTGGGTGTGTAAACTAATGCGCTCCCTGTGTCCTCTGTAGGTGGGTATGTAAACTAATGCGCTCCCTGTGTCCTCTGTAGGTGGGTGTGTAAACTAATGCTTTACCTGTGTCCTGTGTAGGTGGGTATGTAAACTAATGCTTTACCTGTGTCCTGTGTAGGTGGGTATGTAAACTAATGCTTTACCTGTTTCCTCTGTAGGTGGGTTCATGACTACCAGGAGGCATGCATGTCTAAACTAGAATCATTCTTGAAAGGCCACCGTATTCCATCCTCCCCCAGTCAGGGTCATCCCAAGCTTAATACAAGGAGGGGGGCAGAGGAGGAGGCCAACGGGAGGAGGGGGGCAGAGGAGGTCATCGGGAGGGGCACAGACAGTACCAGTAACCCTTCACTCAGCGATAGTGGTAGTGGTGTTGGTGCTGGTAGACTACGAAAGGCTTCCACCATGTTTAACGCTCTGCTGGACTACGTCGAGATATACTGAGGACTTTCTGTGATACTTAATTTATTAGATGGATTCCAAAACTAAAATTCCAAGCTTCCCCCTCCCCCCTAAATAGGGAACAATTTTGCGAACTTTACGGTAGAAAATTATGATTTTGATTCAAGAAACTTGACATACCAGTTATTGCAGGATGATCAGCCGGCATTATTCCAGAACGATGAATTGTTCTTGTTGCTGAAACAGAAATTTGTTTTAAACATGTTTCAAAGTGATTCTAAAACTTTGCTTCAACATCATCATCAGATGGTGGCCTATTCAAATCACCCTGTGTCCATGGTCTGTCCGTCTTGCCAGCCATCAACAATTTTTGTTATTGCTATTTCTTCAGAAGTACTGGATGGATCTTTCTTGAATTTCATATGTAGGTTGTTCCCCTTGGTGTCTAATTGTGCCCATCTAAGGTCAAGACTGAACAGAAAAAGAGAATGGCTGACAGGTGGCCATATTGGATTTTGACTTTGCAAGTTTGTTATCACTATTTCTTGAGAAGTACTCAATGGATCTCTCCCAAATTTCTTCTGTAAGTTCCCCTTTGTCCCTTCATGTGCCCTTTCAAAGTTTTAGGACTGATCAGAAAAAACAAAATGGATTCAAGGTGGTGACAATCTTGGATTTGGTAGGTAAAGATTACCATTGCTATTTCCGAAAGGAATGTTTAAATTTCTTATCATTAAAAGCAAAAACAGAGAAGAGAAGAAAAAAGAAGGAAAAATATCCAACTTTCAATGAGCAAATAAAGATCAAACAATGGTGGGCACCAAGATCCCTCTGGGATCTCTTGATGTACATTGACTTTAGTGTATGTTTAGATGTTGGTCAGGTTATGTTTCTATTGTTAACATGAAATCAAGGTGATGATATCGCAGCTGGCAGAGTAAGGGTACCAAACAAAATCATTTTAAAAAAATTGGGATGTGCCTATTTTTAGCTCACACATTTTTTGCTATGGTGTGGTGTTCATCCTACATTTAGTGTCAACTTTTCCCTTCAAATGACTTCTTCTCAATCATCTTAAGGCCAAGAGTCATGATGATTTTGACAAGGAGACAAAGTTTTGGAAAATAAATGACCTGGACCAAATATTTAAGGTCACAGGGTTTGAAAAGGTTAAAACTCTCAAACAGTATCTTCTCATGATCCAAAAGGTCTAGAATCATGACATTTGGCTGGTAAGTTCCGAGCATGAACCCAGACAAAATTTATGACAGCAAGTTACCTTGACCCATATCCAGAGTGACAGGGTAGAACTTGATACCATTCATACAACTTCTTCTCATTAGCCAAGATTTTAATGTCATTGATGGGACATGTTAATATGTTTGTGAAAATCATTGAATGCCAGGTGAATGATGCAGGTCCATAGGGCCTCTTGTTTTAACAGAAAGAAATGGAAGAACTAAAAGATGGCTAGGAGGTTGATATATAACCACTAATTCATGTAGGATCCTTCTTTGTTATCATCAGTGTTTGTTCACTCACAATCTTTTATTTTTTGTCTTGGTTATTTCAATTTTTTTGTCAATTAATTTACAATCAAATAGTTATAAAATTGTTAACATTGTTTCATCAGCAGTAATATAAAGGTGTGTGGTTATGTGGATGTTGTGACCATCAGCAGTAATATAAAGGTGTGTGGTTATGTGGATATTGTGGTCATCAGCAGTAATATAAAGGTGTGTAGTTATGTGGATGTTGTCAGCATCAGCATTAATATAAAGGTGTGTGGTTATGTGGATGTTGTGGTCATCAGCAGTAATATAAAGGTGTGTGGTTATGTGGATGTTGTGGTCATCAGCAGTAATATAAAGGTGTGTGGTTATGTGGATGTTGTGGTCATCAGCAGTAATATAAAGGTGTGTGGTTATGTGGATGTTGTCAGCATCAGCAGTAATATAAACGTGTGTGGTTATGTTGATGTTGTGACCATCAGCAGTAATATAAAGGTGTGTGGTTATGTGGATGTTGTAACCATCAGCATTAATATAAACGTGTGTGGTTATGTGGATGTTGTGGTCATCAGCAGTAATATAAAGGTGTGTGGTTATGTGGATGTTGTGACCATCAGCAGTAATATAAAGGTGTGTGGTTATGTGGATGTTGTGGTCATCAGCAGTAATATAAAGTGTGTGGTTATGTGGATGTTGTGACCATCAGCAGTAATATAAAGGTGTGTGGTTATGTGGATGTTGTGACCATCAGCAGTAATATAAAGGTGTGTGGTTATGTGGATGTTGTAACCATCAGCATTAATATAAACGTGTGTGGTTATGTGGATGTTGTGGTCATCAGCAGTAATATAAAGGTGTGTGGTTATGTGGATGTTGTGACCATCAGCAGTAATATAAAGGTGTGTGGTTATGTGGATGTTGTGGTCATCAGCAGTAATATAAAGGTGTGTGGTTATGTGGATGTTGTGACCATCAGCAGTAATATAAAGGTGTGTGGTTATGTGGATGTTGTGACCATCAGCAGTAATATAAAGGTGTGTGGTTATGTGGATGTTGTGGTCATCAGCAGTAATATAAAGGTGTGTGGTTATGTGGATGTTGTGGTCATCAGCAGTAATATAAAGGTGTGTGGTTATGTGGATGTTGTGACCATCAGCAGTAATATAAAGGTGTGTGGTTATGTGGATGTTGTGGTCATCAGCATTAATATAAAGGTGTGTGGTTATGTGGATGTTGTGGTCATCAGCAGTAATATAAAGGTGTGTGGTTATGTGGATGTTGTGGTCATCAGCAGTAATATAAAGGTGTGTGGTTATGTGGATGTTGTCAGCATCAGCAGTAATATAAAGGTGTGTGGTTATATGGATGTTGTGACCATCAGCAGTAATATAAAGGTGTGTGGTTATGTGGATGTTGTGGTCATCAGCAGTAATATAAAGGTGTGTGGTTATGTGGATGTTGTCACTATCAGCAGTAATATAAAGGTGTGTGGTTATGTGGATGTTGTGGTCATCAGCAGTAATATAAAGGTGTGTGGTTATGTGGATGTTGTGGTCATCAGTAATATAAAGGTGTGTGGTTATGTTGATGTTGTCACCATCAGCAGTAATATAAGGGTGTGTGGTTATTTGGATGTTGTGACCATCAGCAGTAATAAAAAGGTGTGTGGTTATGTGGATGTTGTGGTCATCAGCAGTAATATAAAGGTGTGTGGTTATGTGGATGTTGTGACCATCAGCAGTAATATAAAGGTGTGTGGTTATGTGGATGTTGTCAGCATCTGCAGTAATATAAAGGTGTGTGGTTATGTGGATGTTGTGACCATCAGCAGTAATATAAAGGTGTGTGGTTATGTGGATGTTGTCAGCATCTGCAGTAATATAAAGGTGTGTGGTTATGTGGATGTTGTGGTCATCAGCAGTAATATAAAGGTGTGTGGTTATGTGGATGTTGTGGTCATCAGTATTAATATAAAGGTGTGTGGTTATGTGGATGTTGTCGTCATCAGCAGTAATATAAAGGTGTGTGGTTATGTTGATGCTGTCACCATCAGCAGTAATATAAAGATGTGTGGTTATGTGGAAGTTGTTACCATCAGCATTAATATAAAGGTGTGTGGTTATGTGGATATTGTCAGCATCAGCAGTAATATAAAGGTGTGTGGTTATGTGGATGTTGTGGTCATCAGCAGTAATATAAAGGTGTGTGGTTATGTGGATGTTGTGACCATCAGCAGTAATATAAAGGTGTGTGGTTATGTGGATGTTGTGGTCATCAGCAGTAATATAAAGGTGTGTGGTTATGTGGATGTTGTGGTCATCAGCAGTAATATAAAGGTGTGTGGTTATGTGGATGTTGTGGTCATCAGCATTAATATAAAGGTGTGTGGTTATGTGGATGTTGTAACCATCAGCAGTAATATAAAGGTGTGTGGTTTTGTGGATGTTGTGGTCATCAGCAGTAATATAAAGGTGTGTCAGCAGTAATATAAAGGTGTGTGGTTATGTGGATGTTGTCAGCATCAGCATTAATATAAAGGTGTGTGGTTATCTTGATGTTGTCAACATCAGCATTAACATAAAGGTGTGTGGTTATGTTGATGTTGTAACCATCAGCATTAATATAAAGGTGTGTGGTTATGTGGATGTTGTTACCATCAGCATTAATATTAAGGTGTGTGGTTATGTTGATGTTGTCAGCATCAGCAGTAATATAAAGGTGTGTGGTTATGTTGATGTTGTCACCATCAGCAGTAATATAAAGGTGTGTGGTTATGTGGATGTTTTGACCATCAGCATTAATATTAAGGTGTGTGGTTATGTGGATGTTGTAACCATCAGCAGTAATATAAAGGTGTGTGGTTATGTGGAAGTTGTGACCATCAGCATTAATATAAAGGTGTGTGGTTATGTGGATGTTGTAACCATCAGCAGTAATATAAAGGTGTGTGGTTATGAGGATGTTGTGGTCATCAGCAGTAATATAAATGTTTGTGGTTATGTGGATGTTGTGGTCATCAGCAGTAACATAAAGGTGTGTGGTTATGTGGATGTTGTGACCATCAGCAGTAATATAAAGGTGTGTGGTTATGTGGATGTTGTGGTCATCAGCAGTAATATAAAGGTGTGTGGTTATGTGGATGTTGTCAGCATCAGCAGTAATATAAAGGTGTGTGGTTATGTGGATGTTGTGGTCATCAGCATTAATATAAAGGTGTGTGGTCATGTGGATGTTGTGGTCATCAGCAGTAATATAAAGGTGTGTGGTTATGAGGATGTTGTGGTCATCAGCAGTAATATAAAGGTGTGTGGTTATGTGGATGTTGTCAGCATCAGCAGTAATATAAAGGTGTGTGGTTATGTGGATGTTGTGACCATCAGCAGTAACATCAAGGTGTGTGGTTATGTGGATGTTGTCAGCATCAGCAGTAATATAAAGGTGTGTGGTTATGTGGATGTTGTGGTCATCAGCAGTAATATAAAGGTGTGTGGTTATGTGGATGTTGTCACCATCAGCAGTAATATAAAGGTGTGTGGTTATGTGGATGTTGTGACCATCAGCAGTAACATCAAGGTGTGTGGTTATGTGGATGTTGTCACCATCAGCAGTAATATAAAGGTGTGTGGTTATGAGGATGTTGTGGTCATCAGCAGTAATATAAAGGTGTGTGGTTATGTGGATGTTGTCAGCATCAGCAGTAATATAAAGGTGTGTGGTTATGTGGATGTTGTGGTCATCAGCAGTAATATAAAGGTGTGTGGTTATGTGGATGTTGTGACCATCAGCAGTAATATAAAGGTGTGTGGTTATGTGGATGTTGTGACCATCAGCAGTAATATAAAGGTGTGTGGTTATGTGGATATTGTGGTCATCAGCAGTAATATAAAGGTGTGTGGTTATGTGGATGTTGTGGTCATCAGCAGTAATATAAAAGTGTGTGGTTATGTGGATGTTGTGGTCATCAGCAGTAATATAAAAGTGTGTGGTTATGTGGATGTTGTGGTCATCAGCAGTAATATAAAGGTGTGTGGTTATGTGAATGTTCCATATTTACAAATTTAGATATGTTTAAAAGAAGCTCTCTTTATAGAGAAAAGGTGAAAAAGTGCTTGATGAAAATTTGATACGTTTGTCCCATAGTTTATATAGAAATAAGATACTTCAGTTACAGTTTATTCATTTCCTCAAGAATTTGACTGGTATCACAACCATGAGGTGACAGTTTGTTACAGGGACACACCCCTAATGGTCAATGAGCAGGGTCAAAGAGGGGTCACCTTAGCTAAAATTTTGACATTGTTTTTGTACTGATCTTGTTGTTGTTTATTGCTGTACCTGATTATCATGTATTGTTTGTGATGTCAGGATAAACAAACATTCAGGTATCTTCATCAGAAACATCAGGTGACCCTGGGATTCTGGTATAGTATATCAGACTCTAGCAGTTCTCTATCCTGGTGCTAGGGCCTAAGGGACAGAGCCATATTCACAATCTTCTTCTTCAGAACTGCATCACTTAAGTAAAATGGAAATCTTGATCTGCATAAATGAAAGGGTTGTATTATGTACTTAATTATTATCTATAGATAACACTTTCAGCAATATTTTGTTTATTTTCCTTTAAAAAAAAAAACAACAAAAAAACAATTAATCAGAATTGTAAGGAAGGAATAGCCAATTGATAGAGCCTGCAACTTTAAGGGGCAGGACATGTTTTTAGTGATAATCTTACTGATGAATTCCTAATTAAATCACATCGACTCATTACTTCTAAAGGATTATTTAATGATTATTGTTAATACTTTAAGGACTAGTCCCTGTGTTATTGTTACTGTAAAACAAATTATGAATGTGTGAAAAATGCATAATCATTACAACACAAAACAACATGATCTGTGTTTTCAGAGTGGATATTTTCTTGATAAAAATATAATTGATTGTTATTGGTGCATTGGAATGAATTTTTAACATTGTTTTCAGAAATAAATATTATAAATAATGAAAAGGTGTAAGAGTTGCCTCCCTTGTAACAGTTAACATACAGTATACTTGCTGTAGCCTGGAAGATTTGGGGGACTGTCACTACACACAATACTATCACCTATTGTAACATAGAAGATCTGAAGACTGTCACTACACACAATACTATCACCTATTGTAACATAGACGATCTGAGGGACTGTCACTACACACAATACTATCACCTATTGTAACAGACTGAGGGACTGTCACTACACACAATACTATCACCTATTGTAACATAGAAGATCTGAGGGACTGTCACTACACACAATACTATCACCTATTGTAACATAGACGATCTGAGGGACTGTCACTACACACAATACTATCACCTATTGTAACATAGAAGATCTGAGGGACTGTCACTACACACAATACTATCACCTATTGTAACATATAGATCTGAGGGACTGTCACTACACACAATACTATCACCTATTGTAGGGATCTGAGGGACTGTCACTACACACAATACTATCACCTATTGTAACATAGACGATCTGAGGGACTGTCACTACACACAATACTATCACCTATTGTAACATAGAAGATCTGAGGGACTGTCACTACACACAATACTATCACCTATTGTAACATAGTCACTACACACAATACTATCACCTATTGTAACATAGGACTGTCACTACACACAATACTATCACCTATTGTAACATAGACGATCTGAGGGACTGTCACTACACACAATACTATCACCTATTGTAACATAGACGATCTGAGGGACTGTCACTACACACAATACTATCACCTATTGTAACATAGAAGATCTGAGGGACTGTCACTACACACAATACTATCACCTATTGTAACATAGACGATCTGAGGGACTGTCACTACACACAATACTATCACCTATTGTAACATAGAAGATCTGAGGGACTGTCACTACACACAATACTATCACCTATTGTAACATAGATAGATCTGAGGACTGTCACTACACACAATACTATCACCTATTGTAACATAGAAGATCTGAGGGACTGTCACTACACACAATACTATCACCTATTGTAACATAGAAGATCTGAGGGACTGTCACTACACACAATACTATCACCTATTGTAACATAGAAGATCTGAGGGACTGTCACTACACACAATACTATCACCTATTGTAACATAGATGATCTGAGGGACTGTCACTACACACAATACTATCACCTATTGTAACATAGAAGATCTGAGGGACTGTCACTACACACAATACTATCACCTATTGTAACATAGAAGATCTGAGGGACTGTCACTACACACAATACTATCACCTATTGTAACATAGACGATCTGAGGGACTGTCACTACACACAATACTATCACCTATTGTAACATAGAAGATCTGAGGGACTGTCACTACACACAATACTATCACCTATTGTAACATAGACAATCTGAGGGACTGTCACTACTCACAATACTATCACCTATTGTAACATAGACGATCTGAGGGACTGTCACTACACACAATACTATCACCTATTGTAACATAGAAGATCTGAGGGACTGTCACTACACACAATACTATCACCTATTGTAACATAGAAGATCTTGTACAACATAGACCGATCTGAGGGACTGTCACTACACACAATACTATCACCTATTGTAACATACACACAATACTATCACCTATTGTAAAGATCTGAGGGACTGTCACTACACACAATACTATCACCCCTCGTGTAACATAGACGATCTGAGGGACTGTCACTACACACAATACTATCACCTATTGTAACATATTGTAACATAGAGATCTGAGGGACTGTCACTACACACAATACTATCACCTATTGTAACATAGACGATCTGAGGGACTGTCACTACACACAATACTATCACCTATTGTAACATAGAAGATCTGAGGGACTGTCACTACACACAATACTATCACCTATTGTAACATAGACGATCTGAGGGACTGTCACTACACACAATACTATCACCTATTGTAACATAGACGATCTGAGGACTGTCACTACACACAATACTATCACCTATTGTAACATAGACGATACACTGTCACTACACACAATACTATCACCTATTGTAACATAGACGATCTGAGGGACTGTCACTACACACAATACTATCACCTATTGTAACATAGTAACATAAGATCTGAGGGACTGTCACTACACACAATACTATCACCTATTGTAACATAGAAGATCTGAGGGACTGTCACTACACACAATACTATCACCTATTGTAACATAGACGATCTGAGGACTGTCACTACACACAATACTATCACCCTTGGTGTAACATAGAAGATCTGAGGGACTGTCACTACACACAATACTATCACCTATTGTAACATAGACGATCTGAGGGACTGTCACTACACACAATACTATCACCTATTGTAACATAGACGATCTGAGGGACTGTCACTACACACACACAATACTATCACCTATTGTAACATAGACGATCTGAGGGACTGTCACTACACACAATACTATCACCTATTGTAACATAGACGATCTGAGGGACTGTCACTACACACAATACTATCACCTATTGTAACATAGACGATCTGAGGGACTGTCACTACACACAATACTATCACCTATTGTAACATAGACGATCTGAGGGACTGTCACTACACACAATACTATCACCTATTGTAACATAGAAGATCTGAGGGACTGTCACTACACACAATACTATCACCTATTGTAACATAGACGATCTGAGGGACTGTCACTACACACAATACTATCACCTATTGTAACATAGACGATCTGAGGGATCTGAGGGACTGTCACTACACACAATACTATCACCTATAGTAACATAGAAGATCTGAGGGACTGTCACTACACACAATACTATCACCTATTGTAACATAGACGATCTGAGGGACTGTCACTACACACAATACTATCACCTATTGTAACATAGACGATCTGAGGGACTGTCACTACACACAATACTATCACCCCTGGTGTAACATAGAAGATCTGAGGGACTGTCACTACACACAATACTATCACCTATTGTAACATAGACGATCTGAGGGACTGTCACTACACACAATACTATCACCCCTGGTGTAACATAGACGATCTGAGGGACTGTCACTACACACAATACTATCACCTATTGTAACATAGACGATCTGAGGGACTCTCACTACACACAATACTATCACCTATTGTAACATAGAAGATTTTGAGTACTGTCACTTCAGATAAATCCAGTGTCAACACATCGTACACCACAGATAAATCCAATGTCAACACATCATACACAACAGATAAAGCCAATGTCAACACATCACACACCACAGATAAAGCTGGTGTCAACACATCATCCACCACAGATAAAGCCAGTGTCAACACATCATACACCACAGATGAAGCCAGTGTCAACACATCATACACCACAGATAAAGCCGGTGTCAACACATCATACACCACAGATAAAGCTGGTGTCAACACATCATACACCACAGATGAAGCCAGTGTCAACACATCATACACCACAGATGAAGCCAGTGTCAACACATCATACACCACAGATAAAGCCGGTGTCAACACATCATACACCACAGATGAAGCCAGTGTCAACACATCATACACCACAGATGAAGCCAGTGTCAACACATCATACACCACAGATGAAGCCAGTGTCAACACATCATACACCATAGATAAAACCAGTGTCAATACGTTCCTTACTGCATAGTTTTATGATTCTGGTGTTATGTAATCATTGTAAATTGTGATGGTGTCAAATAGTACTGATTTTAATCAGAAAAGTCTCCTTGCTTTAAGTGAAGATGTTTTGTATAATATCACTTGTGTTTGTCAGTAGATAAAAGTGTGGTATGTTACTTACTACATTGAAATGTTGAATTGGCTGTTGATTTATCCTTGTAGTTTTATTAAAGGTAAATAATATGTTATTTTTTTACATTCAAGGTGGGTTCATGACTACCAGGATGCATGTGTGGACAAGGTTGAAAAGTTCCTTTCAGGGGAGATCACTCCGCTAGGTCCAAAGCTGACATCACCAGAAAAATCCTTTCAAAGTCCAAGGGAGAAGTCGTTTCTCAATCCTGCTGAAAAATCCTTTCAAAGTCCAAGGGAGAAGTCGTTTCTTAGTCCTGCTGAAAAATCCTTTCAAAGTCCAGGGGAGAAATTGCAAATTCCAAAGGAAGTGAAAAAAAATGATGATGAAGCAGAAAAATTACTTCAAATGAAAAACAATAACAACATGGCTGACGTGATTCCTTCATCACAAGACTGTTACAACTAATTACCCAGGCATAACAACAGATAGAACTCGTCCTTAATACCAACCCAACTGATTTGTTTCACTGAAAGGGATTCAATGATTTAATTCCTCAGGTTTCCATGATCTAAAACCTTTGTTTTTGAGTGATCATTGTTCAACAAAATACAAATTATTTCTGAAGTACATGTGATTTTTAGGGACAGAAACTGAACAATAGAAACAGTTACAAGTTTACTTACCTAGATATACCAGGGGGACTGATATTCTACAGATCACACAGGTATTACTGATCTATTCCAGGGACTGATATTCTACAGATCACACAGGTATTACTGATATATACCAGGGGGACTGATATTCTACAGATCACACAGGTATTACAGATATATACCAGGGGGACTGATATTCTACAGATCACACAGGTATTACAGATGTATACCAGGGGGACTGATATTCTACAGATCACACAGGTATTACAGATGTATACCAGGGGGACTGATATTCTACAGATCACACAGGTATTACAGATGTATACCAGGGGGACTGATATTCTACAGATCACACAGGTATTACAGATGTATACCAGGGGGACTGATATTCTACAGATCACACAGGTATTACAGATGTATACCAGGGGGACTGATATTCTACAGATCACACAGGTATTACAGATGTATACCAGGGGGACTGATATTCTACAGATCACACAGGTATTACAGATGTATACCAGGGGGACTGATATTCTACAGATCACACAGGTATTACAGATGTATACCAGGGGGACTGATATTCTACAGATCACACAGGTATTACAGATGTATACCAGGGGGACTGATATTCTACAGATCACACAGGTATTACAGATATATACCAGGGGGACTGATATTCTACAGATCACACAGGTATTACAGATATATACCAGGGGGACTGATATTCTACAGATCACACAGGTATTACAGATATATACCAGGGGGACTGATATATACCAGGGGGACCGATATTCTACATATGACACTGGTATTACTGTATGATAATTGATTTTCATGGAAGATTTGCCTTTCTTGAATTCATGAATACTTAAAATCCACAAATATTTATGTCTACACAATGATAATAGTAGAAATGTACGAGAGAATATTGTGTTCAAGATTCATTCACAAAGTCAAGTGCCATGCAAATGTTTTTTTAACATGAGTCCTAGGAAAATATTTGCTTTTAGGCAAAAAGAAACAAATTGAAAAAAAGAAATTTTTATTAGAAACAAAACTTAGATAAATAAAAGCTATCAAAATATCAGAAAGGACAGATGTATGCAAAAAAGGGATAAAATCACCATATACATAGGGTTCTAACCTATATAGTAATTTACTATATATAACTTAGTTTTTGTCTACATAGTTAATATGTTACAGAAAATCTATTTATACCTCGGTAGGAAAATCTATTCTCTCTAAATATGGTAATGAAAGGTATAGACGACATGTCATTCTGGTGGAGTGGTATTGTAAAATAGTGACAGAATACATCATTCTAGGTAGTTATACCAAAGTTGTTTAATATGATGACCTCCACGAGTATCTAGGCCCTCAAAATAAACCAAAATCACACTGGAGTCTCATCTTACTGCAACAGATCTCTCTTGTTTTTCAAATTCTAAGCATGAGCATCAATGATGCTGACAATCTCCCAAAAACTGTTGATATGAACCCGTATGGAATCAGTGAATTTTTAAGATTTTCTGAAGAAATTGATTGTGTAGTGTTGCACATTTCAGAATTAGCAATACTTCACAGAGTCCAACTTTTCATAAACCTGTAAGATTATTCTAACACTTTTTATCAGAGCTGACCAATGAATTCCTATTTAACCATGAGAAATGCAGCACTGAAAATTTAACTCACAAAATATGATTCTTAAATAAATTGATACCAATTTTTTTATCTGATTATGAAGGAATTTTCCCAATTTTGGTATACATAAGTGATATGTTTACATCCTCTCGTGAAAACTCTTGAATTCACCCTATGTCTGAGTCAGTTGTCCTGCAGCACTAATAGGCTTTGTTTATATCTATGTATGAACTATTTCATTGTAAATAGAAAACATGATAAATCTTTAATGATAAATGGCATTGTATGAAATATAATTATTTCTTATCATTAGTCTTGTGATTAAGCACTTCTTGCCCAAATTTATCTTGAATTGATTATGTTTTGATTATAATTGTTTTATATGTTGATGGTAGCAGATTGTAGACAGGAAAACCACACAGGACAAAGAGGACTTTTGTCTGATGTCTCATTATCATGAATGATATGCTTTGAATTTTGGCTTCTGTAACATCAATTCTTAATGAAGGTTTTTTTTTTAATCCTGTGTATTTGTTCCTCCTGTTTCACTAATTCAGAACAGTTTCTATAGTTCCTGTATGGCTTCTATAAATCAGAACAATTTCTTTAGTTCCTGTATGGTTACTCTAGTTCCTGTATCGTTACTCTAGTTCCTGTGTGGTTTCTTTAATTTTAAACAATTTCTCTAGTTCCTGTATGGTTACTCTAGTTCCTGTATGGTTACTCTAGTTCCTGTATGTGTTACTCTACTTCCTGTATGGTTTCTATAATTTAGAACAGTTTCTCTAGTTCCTGTGTGGTTTCTATAATTAAGAACAGTTTCTCTAGTTCCTGTGTGGTTTCTATAATTTAGAACAATTTCTCTAGTTCCTGTGTGGTTTCTATAATTTAGAACAGTTTCTCTAGTTCCTGTATGGTTACTCTAGTTCCTGTGTGGTTTCTATAATTCAGAACAGTTTCTCTTTAGTTCCTGTATTGTTACTCTAGTTCCTGTATGGTTATTCTAGTTCCTGTATGGTTACTCTAGTAACTGTATGGTTTCTATAAATCAGAACAGTTTCTCTGCTTCCTGTTTGGTTTCTATAGTTCAGAACAGTTTCTCTAGTTCCTGTATGGTTACTCTAGTTCTTGTGTGGTTTCTATAGTTCAGAACAGTTTCTCTGCTTCCTGTATGGTTACTCTAGTTCCTGTGTGGTTTCTATAAATCAGAACAGTTTCTCTAGTTCCTGTATGGTTACTCTAGTTCCTGTGTGGTTTCTATAAATCAGAACAGTTTCTCTAGTTCCTGTATGGTTACTCTAGTTCCTGTGTGGTTTCTATAAATCAGATCAGTTTCTCTAGTTCCTGTATGGTTACTCTAGTTCCTGTGTGGTTTCTATAAATCAGAACAGTTTCTCTAGTTCCTGTATGGTTACTCTAGTTCTTGTGTGGTTTCTATAGTTCAGAACAGTTTCTCTGCTTCCTGTATGGTTACTCTAGTTCCTGTGTGGTTTCTATAAATCAGATCAGTTTCTCTAGTTCCTGTATGGTTACTGTAGTTCCTGTGTGGTTTTTATAGTTCATTATTTGTTCTGTGGTTTATCCATGATTTCAATATTTATAGTAGCTGTAGCTGTCAAAAGCACACAAAAGCACACTTTTGTACAGCTCCTATCTGTAGTATTTTTGGGAAGTGCCTTTTTAGATCATTCATCTTGAATGATCATTAGTCATTGTGTTTTGTCCATCGCTGGATGTATGACGTGTATGAAGTGTGTATACTTTTCGCATATTAAACTTCTGGTGATGTTCCATAAGTGGAATTCAGCTCAAACTTGCATGTAATGGTCTTATTCTCCAGTTAAAATGGTTAAGTGAGATGATGGTTAACATACATGGGCCACATAATGATAAGGTTTAAGTGAGATGACGGTAAACGTACATGGGCCACATAATGATAAGGTTTAAGTGAGATGACGGTAAACGTACATGGGCCACATAATGATAAGGTTTAAGTGAGTTGAAGGTAAACGTACATGGGCCACATAATGATAAGGTTTAAGTGAGATGACGGTAAACGTACATGGGCCACATAATGATAAGGTTTAAGTGAGATGACGGTAAACGTACATGAGCATTATGATGATTAGGGTTCAGATGTTCTGTATTAGGCTACACCTGAGAGTGTGGCATTAGGGAAAAGGGGGGGAATGTTCAGACATTCAGTATTAGGCTACACCTGAGGGGGAATGTTCAGACATTCAGTATTAGGTTACACCTGAGGGGGGAATGTTCAGACATTCAGTATTAGGCTACACCTGAGGGGGGGATATGTTCAGACATTCAGTATTAGGCTACACCTGAGGGGAGGGATATGTTCAGACATTCAGTATTAGGCTACACCTGAGGGGGGGATATGTTCGGACATTCAGTACTAGGCTACACCTGAGGGGGGGATATGTTCAGACATTCAGTATTAGGCTACACCTGAGGGGGGGGATATGTTCGGACATTCAGTATTAGGCTGCACCTGAGGGGGGGATATGTTCGGACATTCAGTACTAGGCTACACCTGAGGGGGGGGATATGTTCAGACATTCAGTATTAGGCTACACCTGAGGGGGGGATATGTTCGGACATTCAGTACTAGGCTACACCTGAGGGGGGGAATATGTTCGGACATTCAGTACTAGGCTACACCTGAGGGGGGGATATGTTCGGACATTCAGTACTAGGCTACACCTGAGGGGGGGATATGTTCGGACATTCAGTACTAGGCTATGTTTGAAAGTGTGGCATTTAGGATTAGACTGCTTGCTTGGGATGTTGAATGAGGGCGAAAGCAACAGTGGAAAGTCCACCAGACATTTTGTTTCAGGCTGGACTCTGTCCAGTATGAACGGCATTAGGGGAGAGTTACCAAATGTTTTGTCATCAGGATGTGGATTAGGAGAAAGTTCCAATTATACACTTTTATGATTTTGACTTTAAATCAAGGACAAATCATTATCAACACTGAATGGTGCTAGCATTGTCCTGACACTGTCTACTATTGGTCTAGTCAAATGATAGCTCTCAATTCAAGCTAATTGTGACATGACTTATTTGAGGTTTTCTGTCGGAGGGGATTCTGCATTTGAAATTGTCAGCAGGAATATTATTTCCATGTTTGTTTAAGGTGGCATTTCTATCAACAATGAAAGCAATATAAATCAGGATATCTTTAAACTGAACTTAGTTAGTATTGATATGTACAGTGATAGACTTGGTTTTTTGTCTGAAACAATCAACAAAAAGTCAACGTGTTCAATATTTGAAATTAATACTTTTTAGCAATATTCATGGTGCAATATTTTTTCAATGATACAATTGTTCCTGTTGATTTTTTTCAATGATACAGTAGTTCCTGTTGATTTTTTTTCAATGATACAATTGTTCCTGTTGATTTTTTTTCAATGATACAGTAGTTCCTGTCGATTTTTTTTCAATGATACAGTAGTTCCTGTCGATTTTTTTTCAATGATACAGTAGTTCCTGTCGATTTTTTTTCAATGATACAGTAGTTCCTGTCGATTTTTTTCAATGATACAGTAGTTCCTGTTGATTTTTTCAATGATACAGTAGTTCCTGTTCATTTTTTTCAATGATACAGTAGTTCCTGTCGATTTTTTTTTCAATGATACAGTAGTTCCTGTTGATTTTTTTCAATGATACAGTAGTTCCCGTCGATTTTTTTTCAATGATACAGTAGTTCTTGTCGATTTTTTTTCAATGATACAGTAGTTCCTGTCGATTTTTTTTCAATGATACAGTAGTTCCTGTTGATTTTTTTTTTCAATGATACAGTAGTTCCTGTTGATTTTTTTCAATGATACAGTAGTTCCTGTTGATTTTTTTTTTCAATGATACAGTAGTTCCTGTTGATTTTTTTCAATGATACAGTAGTTCCTGTCGATTTTTTTTCAATGATACAGTAGTTCCTGTTGATTTTTTTCAATGATACAGTAGTTCCTGTCGATTTTTTTTCAATGATACAGTAGTTCCTGTTGATTTTTTTTCAATGATACAGTAGTTCCTGTCGATTTTTTTTCAATGATACAGTAGTTCTTGTCGATTTTTTTTTTCAATTATGCAGTTGTTCCTGTTGATTCTTGAAGCCCATACAATAGTGTTAATTTTAATATTACATTTCAAAGTCGGTCCATTTATACCAACTTTTGTGCCCCCTTTTAGGACAATAAACATCAAACAAAATCTGGCCCTGTTACTAAGAGGTTTAAGATGCAGAGTGACTGAACTATATTACATATTTCCTGTATTTTTCATATATTGAAGTGCTTGTCAAAATTGACTAATATTTCATGCGCTAACACATCTATAACAAAAGAACACAGTAGTGGTATCACAGCCGTACAAAACAAGAGTTGCTGAGATATTCTGCTTTTACCACAGAAATGAAAAATTTTGTGGCATTTCTTGATCAAATCATAATACCTGATTCCGTTTTTTTAACATTTGATTCTTTTGATATGTATAATTTTTGTCCATGCATGTTTAATGGGAGTTGATATGGGTTTATCGTGAACAACTGTTTTTATTTTAGACGAGTGTAGACAGTCCTGGTTGTTATACTATAGAAATAGTATTGGTTTGTAGTCATTTTTATACTAGAAAAAAAAATAAAATGTTTTTCTGTCGTTACCAGTCTTGTTTGTATTTTAAGGTCACCTGAGACAGTCTCATGGTGACCTATTCTGATCAACTTATCTGGCGTCAGGTCTCCGTAAACAATTTAACATTCTCAACTTCTTCTCAAAAAACCCTGGCCAATGATGAACCAAAATTTTGAATTATACGGTCCCCAACACCCAGGAGCCTGAGGGACGGGGCAAAAAGGGGTCAAGTTGACTTAATTTAAAAAAAAAAGAGCAGATATGGTAGAATCAAATACTCTTCAAGAATAAAATCATCTTAGGGAGCTTACCAAAATTATGAATTTCATAGCCCCAGGGTCACACATATCCCTGTGGGGAGGGGGTAAAGTTTACTGTAGTTTATATAGGCAAAATAGATTTTTGAGCATAATTTGTTTAATTTCCACTGGAAATATTTCAAACTTAGTAAGAATTATAAGTTAAGGGTGACGGCCTGGTGTATGCCCATTTTGATCCTGGCTGACCCCCAGGGGCTGTTGAGTGGGACCAAAAATGAGTCAAATTGACTGCATTCTCAAATCCCAGGTATGGTAGAATCAAGTACTCTCCATGGATGGATTTTTTTTACATAGGAAAATTACATTTTGAGTATAATTTGTTTATTTTCTTTCTGAAATAGTTCAAACTTGGTTAGAATTTATCTTTTCTTAGTATAAGCTGACTATTTGAGGAGATGCACATATTAACCTTGACTGACCCCAGCGGCTGATGGGCAGGGCCAAAAGTGGGTCAAATTGACTGAAATTTCATAGATGTTCTGCTGTTCCTGGTTGGAAGATTTTACATGGGAAAATTCAAATCTTCAGTGTTATTTATTTGAATTCAAGCTCGGTTAGAAGCCTAAGTATAAGATAGTTACTGTATACACAATTTACTTTTGTATTATGTATACAATATATAGCAAAAGTTATTTTGTTTATTTCACAAAATCATTTCAATGACATGTTACAAAAAGCAATGTTTTTCAGGTGACTGTTAAGACCCTTTGGCCTCTTGTTGATTTTAATTCTCGATATTTGTTCAGAGTGAGAACTGCAGCCAAGCTTAATATCTCGATATTCGTTTAGAGTGAGAACTGCAGCCAAACTTAATATCTCGATATTTGTTTAGAGTGAGAACTGCAGCCGAACTTAATATCTCGATATTTGTTTAGAGTGAGAACAGCAGCCAAATTTAATATCTCGATATTTGTTTAGAGAGAGAACTGCAGCTAAACTTAATATCTCGATATTTGTTAAGAGAGAGAACTGCAGCCAAATTTAATATCTCAATATTTGTTTAGAGTGAGAACTGCAGCCAAACTTAATATCTCCATATTTGTTTAGAGTGAGAACTGCAGCCAAACTTAATATCTCGATATTTGTTTAGAGTGAGAACTGCAGCCAAATTTAATATCTCAATATTTGTTTTGAGTGAGAACTGCAGCCAAACTTAATATCTCGATATTTGTTTAGAGAGAGAACTGCAGCCAAATTTAATATCTCGATATTTGTTTAGAGTGAGAACTGCAGCCAAACTTAATATCTCGATATTTGTTCAGAGTGAGAACTGCAGCCAAACTTAATATCTCGATATTTGTTCGGAGAACTGCAGCCAAATTTAATATCTCGATATTTATATAGAGTGAGAACAGCAGCCAAATTTAATATCTCGATATTTGTTTAGAGTGAGAACTGCAGCCAAACTTAATATCTCGATATTTGTTTAGAGAGAGAACTGCAGCTAAACTTAATATCTCGATATTTGTTTAGAGAGAACTGCAGCCAAATTTAATATCTCGATATTTGTTTAGAGTGAGAACTGCAGCCGAACTTAATATCTCGATATTTGTTTAGAGTGAGAACTGCAGCCAAATTTAATATCTCGATATTTGTTTAGAGAGAGAACTGCAGCTAAACTTAATATCTCGATATTTGTTAAGAGAGAGAACTGCAGCCAAATTTAATATCTCAATATTTGTTTAGAGTGAGAACTGCAGCCAAACTTAATATCTCGATATTTGTTTAGAGAAAGAACTGCAGCCAAATTTAATATCTCGATATTTGTTTAGAGTGAGAACTGCAGCCAAATTTAATATCTCGATATTTGTTTAGAGAAAGAACTGCAGCCAAATTTAATATCTCGATATTTGTTAAGAGAGAGAACAGCAGCCAAACTTAATATCTCGATATTTGTTTAGAGTGAGAACAGCAGCCAAACATAATATCTCGATATTTGTTTAGAGTGAGAACAGCAGCCAAACTTATTCTCGATATTTGTTTAGAGTGAGAACAGCAGCCAAACTTAATATCTCGATATTTGTTTAGAGTGAGAACAGCAGCCAAACTTAATATCTCGATATTTGTTTAGAGTGAGAACAGCAGCCAAACATAATATCTCAATATTTGTTTAGAGTGAGAACAGCAGCCAAACTTAATATCTCGATATTTGTTTAGAGTGAGAACAGCAGCCAAACATAATATCGCGATATTTGTTTAGAGTGAGAACTGCAGCCAAACTTAATATCTCGATATTTGTTTAGAGTGAGAACAGCAGCCAAACATAATATCGCGATATTTGTTTAGAGTGAGAACTGCAGCCAAATTTAATATCTCGATATTTGTTTAGAGTGAGAACTGCAGCCGAACTTAATATCTCGATATTTGTTTAGAGTGAGAACTGCAGCCAAATTTAATATCTCGATATTTGTTTAGAGAGAGAACTGCAGCTAAACTTAATATCTCGATATTTGTTAAGAGAGAGAACTGCAGCCAAATTTAATATCTCAATATTTGTTTAGAGTGAGAACTGCAGCCAAACTTAATATCTCGATATTTGTTTAGAGTGAGAACTGCAGCCAAGCTTAATATCTCGATATTTGTTTAGAGTGAGAACTGCAGCCAAATTTAATATCTCGATATTTGTTTAGAGAAAGAACTGCAGCCAAATTTAATATCTCGATATTTGTTAAGAGAGAGAACAGCAGCCAAACTTAATATCTCGATATTTGTTTAGAGTGAGAACAGCAGCCAAACATAATATCTCGATATTTGTTTAGAGTGAGAACAGCAGCCAAACTTGATATCTCGATATTTGTTTAGAGAAAGAACTGCAGCCAAATTTAATATCTCGATATTTGTTTAGAGTGAGAACTGCAGCCAAATTTAATATCTCGATATTTGTTTAGAGAAAGAACTGCAGCCAAATTTAATATCTCGATATTTGTTAAGAGAGAGAACAGCAGCCAAACTTAATATCTCGATATTTGTTTAGAGTGAGAACAGCAGCCAAACATAATATCTCGATATTTGTTTAGAGTGAGAACAGCAGCCAAACTTAATATCTCGATATTTGTTTAGAGTGAGAACAGCAGCCAAACTTAATATCTCGATATTTGTTTAGAGTGAGAACAGCAGCCAAACATAATATCTCGATATTTGTTTAGAGTGAGAACAGCAGCCAAACTTAATATCTCGATATTTGTTTAGAGTGAGAACAGCAGCCAAACATAATATCGCGATATTTGTTTAGAGTGAGAACTGCAGCCAAACTTAATATCTCGATATTTGTTTAGAGAAAGAACTGCAGCCAAATTTAATATCTCGATATTTGTTTAGAGTGAGAACAGCAGCCAAACTTAATATCTCGATATTTGTTTAGAGAGAGAACTGCAGCTAAACTTAATATCTCGATATTTGTTAAGAGAGAGAACTGCAGCCAAATTTAATATCTCAATATTTGTTTAGAGTGAGAACTGCAGCCAAACTTAATATCTCCATATTTGTTTAGAGAAAGAACTGCAGCCAAATTTAATATCTCGATATTTGTTTAGAGTGAGAACTGCAGCCAAACTTAATATCTCGATATTTGTTTAGAGTGAGAACTGCAGCCAAATTTAATATCTCAATATTTGTTTTGAGTGAGAACTGCAGCCAAACTTAATATCTCGATATTTGTTTAGAGAGAGAACTGCAGCCAATTTAATATCTCGATATTTGTTTAGAGTGAGAACTGCAGCCAAACTTAATATCTCGATATTTGTTTAGAGAGAGAACTGCAGCCAAATTTAATATCTCGATATTTGTATAGAGTGAGAACAGCAGCCAAATTTAATATCTCGATATTTGTTTAGAGTGAGAACTGCAGCCAAACTTAATATCTCGATATTTGTTTAGAGAGAGAACTGCAGCTAAACTTAATATCTCGATATTTGTTTAGAGAGAGAACTGCAGCCAAATTTAATATCTCGATATTTGTTTAGAGTGAGAACTGCAGCCGAACTTAATATCTCGATATTTGTTTAGAGTGAGAACAGCAGCCAAATTTAATATCTCGATATTTGTTTAGAGAGAGAACTGCAGCTAAACTTAATATCTCGATATTTGTTAAGAGAGAGAACTGCAGCCAAATTTAATATCTCAATATTTGTTTAGAGTGAGAACTGCAGCCAAACTTAATATCTCGATATTTGTTTAGAGAAAGAACTGCAGCCAAATTTAATATCTCGATATTTGTTTAGAGTGAGAACAGCAGCCAAACATAATATCTCGATATTTGTTTAGAGTGAGAACAGCAGCCAAACTTATTCTCGATATTTGTTTAGAGTGAGAACTGCAGCCAAACATAATATCTCGATATTTGTTTAGAGTGAGAACAGCAGCCAAACTTAATATCTCGATATTTGTTTAGAGTGAGAACAGCAGCCAAACTTAATATCTCGATATTTGTTTAGAGTGAGAACAGCAGCCAAACTTAATATCTCGATATTTGTTTAGAGTGAGAACAGCAGCCAAATTTAATATCTCGATATTTGTTTAGAGTGAGAACTGCAGCCAAACTTAATATCGCGATATTTGTTTAGAGAGAGAACTGCAGCCAAATTTAATATCTCGATATTTGTTTAGAGTGAGAACTGCAGCCGAACTTAATATCTCGATATTTGTTTAGAGTGAGAACAGCAGCCAAATTTAATATCTCGATATTTGTTTAGAGAGAGAACTGCAGCTAAACTTAATATCTCCATATTTGTTTAGAGAAAGAACTGCAGCCAAATTTAATATCTCAATATTTGTTTAAAGTGAGAACAGCAGCCAAACTTAATATCTCGATATTTGTTTAAAGTGAGAACAGCAGCCAAACTTAATATCTCGATATTTGTTTAAAGTGAGAACAGCAGCCAAACTTAATATCTCGATATTTGTTTAGAGTGAGAACAGCAGCCAAACTTAATATCTCGATATTTGTTTAGAGTGAGAACAGCAGCCAAATTTAATATCTCCATATTTGTTTAGAGAAAGAACTGCAGCCAAATTTAATATCTCGATATTTGTTTAAAGTGAGAACAGCAGCCAAACTTAATATCTCGATATTTGTTAAGAGAGAGAACAGCAGCCAAACTTAATATCTCGATATTTGTTTAGAGTGAGAACAGCAGCCAAATATAATATCTCGATATTTGTTTAGAGTGAGAACAGCAGCCAAACTTATTCTCGATATTTGTTTAGAGTGAGAACAGCAGCCAAATTTAATATCTCGATATTTGTTTAGAGAGAGAACTGCAGCTAAACTTAATATCTCGATATTTGTTAAGAGAGAGAACTGCAGCCAAATTTAATATCTCGATATTTGTTTAGAGTGAGAACTGCAGCCAAACTTAATATCTCGATATTTGTTTAGAGTGAGAACAGCAGCCAAACTTAATATCTCGATATTTGTTAAGAGAGAGAACAGCAGCCAAACTTAATATCTCGATATTTGTTTAGAGTGAGAACAGCAGCCAAACATAATATCTCGATATTTGTTTAGAGTGAGAACAGCAGCCAAACTTATTCTCGATATTTGTTTAGAGTGAGAACAGCAGCCAAACTTAATATCTCGATATTTGTTTAGAGTGAGAACTGCAGCCAAACTTAATATCTCGATATTTGTTTAGAGTGAGAACAGCAGCCAAACATAATATCTCCATATTTCTCGATATTTGTTTAGAGTGAGAACAGCAGCCAAACTTAATATCTCGATATTTGTTTAGAGTGAGAACTGCAGCCAAATTTAATATCTCGATATTTGTCTGCAATAAAATCATCAACAAAGCTTTAAATATCGATATTTGTCCATATTGATAGATTCAGCCAAACTTAAAAGCAGTAGCCAAATATGATTTTACAGGCCACCCCAGAAGGACTTCCTTCACTCCAAGTCACCATAGGCGACGGGTTGTAAGAATATTTTCAAAATTATTCTTTTCATCAGAATGTTGATTTAAATTCAAATACGATAAAATTAGGGCAAAATATGAATGAGAGAAATAGACGGCTTGTGAGAAGGTTTATATTCTACTTCAGATAAATTTAACTGTATTTACCTGTGATTACCTGTATTACCTGTGGTAACCTGTATATTTTACTGTGGTTACCTTATTTACCTTGGTTACCTGTATATCTTACGGTGGTTACCTGTGTTTTACCTGTGGTTACCTTATTTACCTGTGGTTACCTGTATTTACCTTGGTTACCTGTATATCTTACGGTGGTTACCTGTGTTTTACCTGTGGTTACCTTATTTACCTGTGGTTACCTGTATTTACCTTGGTTACCTGTATATCTTACGGTGGTTACCTGTGTTTTACCTGTGGTTACCTTATTTACCTGTGGTTACCTGTATTTACCTGTGGTAACCTGTATATCTTACGGTGGTTACCTGTGTCTTACCTGTGGTTACCTTATTTACCTTGGTTACCTGTATTTACCTGTGGTAACCTGTATATTTTACTGTGGTTACCTTATTTACCTTGGTTACCTGTATATTTTACTGTGGTTACCTGTGTTTTACCTGTGATTACCTGTATTTACCTATGGTAACCTGTATATCTTACGGTGGCTACCTGTGTTCTACCTGTGGTTACCTTATTTACCTTGGTTACCTTTATTTACATGTGGTAACCTTATATTTTACTGTGGTTACTTGTGTTTACTTTGGTTACCTGTACATACCTGTAGTTACCTGTGGTTACCTTGTGTTTGGTAAGAAAAGCTCTAAGAAAGCAGTTGATGCGGAAATTTTTTTTTTTTTTTTTAGTCCTTGAGTGGAAAAATTTAAATATTTCTAAAAGAGAAGAGGAGTCTATATCAATAAAATCACAACCAAATTGTATTACTTTAACTATATAACTCAATAAAGGAAAGTGTGTGAAAAATTCGTACTGGTGGTTCACGATTGAAAACTAGGATCAACATGTAAATGGAGAAAGCAATTAATTAAACATGTTGCGCCACATAAAAATGTTCAGCAAATTTTAACATGTTTTTTATTTTCTCTTTCATTGAATGTTTCTTATCCTGATCATGGCTATTAGCAATGCATTTTTTAAAGAGTCTAATAATATTTTAAGAATTAACGAAATGACGCCATAGCCCAACAACTGATGTCATTATAGAATAAAAAAAACTACGTTGTCATTACGCGATTGATTTTTTTAATGCTGTAACAAGAATATCCTTGTCAAGACATCTCCTCTAGTATTTAACACGAATTTGATTGGGCAATAGTCAGACAAACAGGTACAGTAATGTTCACATACTCATGTTCCATAAAACTAACTTCGTATACATGGTAGTATTGTATTTCGCTATAGTATACCGATAATTTTATGTGTACATTTTAGCCAGTGTTATTGCGTTAAATAGAAATCTGTCTGTATTTTCTAACTGATGATTGGCTTCATATTATGAAATCAAGTTGTTACACCCTTTAAACGATATACAAAAGCACAAGAAATTTTCTATGGTTCGTAAGTAATACTTTACATATTTTTTCCTTTTCAACAAAGTCCTAATGATTTCAGTTACAAAGATCGGTTTGGAGTGTGTATTGGATTAACAACCTGAAAAATAGATAAGTAAATTGATCAACCAAACGCTAAATACAATCATGTTTCTTTTCTGTATTCTGAGATATCATGTCTGAGAAAACTGGTTTGTCGTTCCACGCTAGACTTCGTAAGTGGAGACCAATGACCATAAGCGAATTCAAAGGCCTCTTGGCGGTTACTATCAATATGGGGTTAATGAAGAAACCAACAATAAGCGAATACTGGAACTCAAAGCACGACAGTCAATCTACTAAGTGGTTTCAAAGGATGTTTTCATGAAAAAAAGTGCCAAGTAATCTTGATTCCATATTGCCAATAACGGGAAAGTCCCCATCCGAAATACAGGTAGATCTTTTGCAGTTTTTGAAAATGTCGTATAAAATGTCGATCAGGAATCTAGATTTGATGTTTAAATGTAAATACTTGATTATCGGGCCTACAATGGCGTTCCCCAAAACGAATGAATTAGCCCTTACATTTCAAGATTGCTACAGAATTACCCTTTCAGACTGTGAACTCAAACAATGACAATATAAACATATTCGTTTATTTTTTTTTATTTTATAACAACATGCAATACTGGTTTGCTTTATAACAACGTGTAAAATAAAATATATGTAATTTGATCAATATACAAGCTTATGTATACATAATAATGTGTTTATCTTGTCTTTCTAACATAGAAATACAAACGATGAACACTCACTTGTTCCCTGGCCAGTCCACGAACTAACGCTGTATGACATCGATCGCCTGTATATATTTTGTAACTTGATACCGAAGATTGAGTGTTTAAGGCCTGGTCAGGGCAAGAGTCAAATATGCTCTGTCTTCGATATTTGTTGGGGTTTTCTTCCGGCCCGTAGCACTCTTTAAATCTGGTGAATTGTGAAATCGAATGTTCAAAAAGTGCTTCTTAACAAAAGAAGAAGCTTCCTTTGATAACATTTAGGTCGGAATTCGTGGGATGGGACTGTGATGTTGTAATACATCCCAACAAATTTGATGTTTATTCTTGGGTTCCAGCCGAAAGCTGCAGCGATTATATAGTCGATAGGAGTTGTTACTGAGGGAAAGGGTTTCAGCCTTCACCACCTGGACAAAGTCAGGAAACCGGAGTAGTCGTGGACCTTTTACGACAGTGTTTTACTAGACAAAGGATATCGTCTGTGATGGGGGTTTTGTGTGTAAAAATCACAGGTAGCTGTAGGATAATATACATTACACAGGTAAAAATCACAGGTAGCTGTAGCATACTATATATTACACAGGTAAAAATTACAGGTAGCTGTAGGATACTATACAGGTAAGGACTTCAGACATTACGCAGTTAAAAATCACAGGTAGATAAAGGATACTATACAGGTAAGGACATCAGACACTACACAGGTAAAAATCACAGGTAGATAAGGGATACTATACAAGTAAAGACATCAGACGTTACACAGGTAAAAAGGATACTATACTGGTAAAGACATCAGACATTACACAGGTAAAAATCACAGGTAGTTGTAGGCACTGTCCATTACATAATGGGGGAGATAGCTCCATCACCTATACCAGGTCTAATGCACAAATAGTGTACCTGTAGTCAAAACCTAGTCTTAATCTTGTGCACTAGAAGTGCACTTGGTGTAAATATTTTATATTCCCGCGTTTCGTTAGTATAGCGGGAATTATTTGTCTTTAGCGACATCGCATGCATATCGCTTCGCACGTTCCGCGTGCGCGAGAACGCGGGTATGCGGGTACGGTCACATTCTAGCTGCCATCTCAGCAGGGCGAACGCAGTAAAGTCTTCTCGCTCTGTTTTTTCTCAATAATGGACCCCGAATTAAGCAAACATATCAAGTCTACAGTAGATGAGGCACAGGTGACTATGGTCTCCCGCTTAGGTGTTTTAATGAGCGAAAAGCTGGGCGAATTGGAGGCTAAAATACACGCTAAGCAAGTGGACATTTCTAACGTTCAGCGGGCCCAGATACGCCAGGACATTATGTATGCTGATAATCACAAGTTCTCCAAGAAAAGTTGTGAAGAACAGTTCAAGTTTAACCAGAAAGTTGCTGCCAAGTTGCAAGAGGCGGAAGAATCATCACTCCATGACCGTAGGGCCACAAAAACACTAATTGTAAAAAGTATGGACATGATTAATTACCGCCAAAAGTTGATCAAATTGGCCGACACATCAGAATCCTGATGGAAAGCCGTGGAAGAATATGTGTCCAATCCCCTTGCTGAAGATTCCGACGATGAAAAAAGAATGGACAGAGCACGTTCCAGGGCCGATCGAAAAATAAAGGCTGCGAAGCATAAATCTGTAACGAAATGGAGATCTCGGTACTCACCATATCAACAACACCGGGTTTATCCAGCACCGACGGAAACAACCGGTCAACCGGATAAAATGGCTATTAGAACCCCGAGGCCCGGTTTGTGTTATGGATGTGGTAGGGCCGGACATTGGAGGTCGGAGTGTCCAGCCATGTCAACTGCGGGATCCAGCACCGGTCAAAAGCTAAATAGAATTTTTTATTCTAAGCATGGTCAGCTTAATAGCGATGAAACCGTTCCAACGGTGGTTGTAAAAGATGTGCTTTCACCTTTTGGTAGGTTAAAGAAATGTTTTGTATATTGGAAAGCTTCTGGCACTAATGACGCGGTTTTATCGGTAATAGCCGATGGTTATAAGTTACCATTCAAAGAAGTTCCGCCGAATGTTCGTCTGCGAAACAACAAGTCAGCGCGTGACAATATGCAGTTTGTTTATGCAGAGGTCAAGAAATTGCTTCGTATAGACTGTGTGTCCGAGGTCAAGGTTCGGCCACGTGTTGTAAATCCTCTGACAGTTGCGTACAATCGGGCAGGTAAAGCACGTCTCGTGTTAGATTGTCGTCATATCAATCTATTCTTGCACAAGTTCAAATTCAAATGCGAGGATGCGAGCATCGCTCGAGAAATGTTTCATCAAGGTGACTTCATGTTCACTTTCGATTTAAAGTCGGCTTATCATCACATTGAAATTTATCCAGAGCAGAGATTTATTAGGTTTCGAGCTTGAAATCGACGGAGTTACACGTTCTTTTGTGTTCAATGTTCTTCCGTTCGGTATCTCTACCGCCGGCTATATTTTCACAAAGGTACTACGACAGGTTGTAAAGCACGTGCGATGTCAAGGTCGTCGTTTAGTGCTGTATTTAGACGATGGTATTGGTGGACACGAAACGGTAGGCGGGGCTAGAGAAGCCAGTAATTTCGTTAGGAAATGCTTGACTGATTATGGCTTTCTTATCGCCGAGGAAAAGTGCCAATGGGAGCCGTCCCAGACTGTCACGTGGCTCGGATACACGTGGGCCATGAAAGAGGGCGTTGTTAGAGTCTCAGTTGACAGAGTGAATAGATTGTTGTTTTTGCTAAAACACACAGTGGCTTTAGTGAGCGATCGAGGTCAGCTATTGTTCTCGGCCAGGTACGTCGCCAGCATTGTTGGGCTGGTTATATCCATGCAGGGAGTGATAGGGTCGTTAGTCCGTTTGCGGACACGTGAACTGAGTTCGTGTTTGTTGACAAGAGTCAGCTGGAATGCTGGAGTATTTCTCAATGCGAGAGCACTTGATGAGATAGAATTTTGGTTGTCTAACGTGCAAGATCTGAATGAAAAAGGGTCTGAACTGAGGGAGAAAACGGAATTTTCTAGGGTACTGTGTACTGTTCCTCCGAAACAGGATGCGGAGCTTATGTTATCCCGTGTGGGGATCCTCTTATGGAGGGAGATGAAGTGCTCAGTGTCGAGGACACTAATTATGTGCATGAGGCATTTGCCTTGACTGAAGACCAATTCAACCTTCCAACGGTGAAGAGTTTGTACGCTCAGAGTAGTAATGTCGTTATGGGAACGTGGGACGATGCCGAGCGCATGCGCAGCTCCAGGTGGAGAGAATTGGAAGCGGCCAAACGAGTTCTGTATAGTACTGTGGGTCAGGTCAAAGGTCACAATGTCAAATTGTTAATGGACAACAAGAGCGCGTGTGCTATTGCGAAGGTCGGTAGCGGTAAAACACACCTACAAAAGGTCGCTATGGATATGCACGCGCTCACGTTCTCTAATAGCGTCAATCTTGAAACCCTATGGCTTCCTATAAAGGAAAATACAACAGCAGGTTTTCTCAGTAGATGTTACGATTCAGACGACTGGTCCGTTCAGGCATGGGTGTTTGATATTTGCGAGACCAAGTGGGGGCCACACGGGGTCGATCGGTTCAGATTACAACACTAAGTGTAAGCGTTCAATTCACGGTGGTGGTGTTCGGGTACAGAGGCTATTGACGCCTTTACCGTTTCCTGGAGTAAGGATAACAACTGGTTAGTGCCCCCTCCCCGGCTCGTTTGCAAAGCTTTAAACAAAATGAGATCGGACGGGGCATTTGGTGCTTTGATTGTTCCAGTCTGGAGATCGGCTGCTTATTGGCCATTTTTATGTCCTGACGACATTTTTGCCGATTTTGTGACGGAGTACATTTCTTTATCCAGAAACGGAGTCACAAAGCGGAGTAGAGGAAAGAACGGGATTTTTGAGAAAACTATTTTGTCGTTCAATATGCTTGCAGTCCGATTGGATTTCAGACATTAGCATGATGTCACATTGATGTGTTGATTATTGTTTTCAACAGGCATAGGCCTCCAGGGGCCTCCTACAACCAACAGTTTCGTTCAGAATATGCTGGAGAGCTCCAAACGGACAGCCCGCAAACCAGTATGCAAGAAGGATCCAGTTAGCAAGGACACTTTAATTGAACTGTGTAATATCTTCTCTAATGATAGGGACTTGCTTGTAGTTTGGGATCTGTCTATGATTTTGTTAAGTTTTTCAGGATTTCTAGGCTTTAACGAGCTTAGTAACCTGTTGTGTTCAGACCTGAAAATTTTTGATGGTTATCATTGATTGAAGATCCGGAATAGTAAAACCGATCAATATCGACACGGAAACGAGGTGGTGATAAGCAAAGGCGAGACGGCCGCCTGTCCTTTCGCGATGGTTCTCAAATACATCGAGATAGCAGATATAGACGTTCATTCAAACATGTTTTTGTTCAGGCCAATTTTTCGCTCGGGAACTATATGTAAACTAATTTATAAGAACAAGAGTTTGAGTTACACAGGGGCTAGACAGGCCATTATGAAACGTTTGGCTTTGGTTTGTGACGTTGGCAACTTGGGGTTGCATAGTTTGCGCGCAGGCGGCGCTACCGTCGCTGCAAATAACGGCGTCAATGATCGGTGCTTCAAGAGGCACGGCCGATGGAAAAGCGACGCAAGCAAGGACGGTTATGTTGCCGACTCGTTACACGCTAGGTTACAAGTCGCCCAAAAGCTAGGATTGTAGTTTTACAGTGAATGTTTCATCTTGTATAGCGAGTATAGTAGTTCTTGTTTTGTAATCAGTCGCGCGTCAATCTTTCCCTTTCTTTGTTTAATTCTAGAACTCTGACACGCCAGTACGGCAAATTTATTTGCTCGTTGTGTTGTTTTTTCGGAAGTAGTGAAGCGAAGACTTTTATATTCCCGCGTTTCGTTAGTATAGCGGGAATTATTTGTCTTTAGCGACATCGCATGCATATCGCTTCGCACGTTCCGCGTGCGCGAGAACGCGGGTATGCGGGTACGAACCCGGGTACGTGTTCTGTACGGTCACATTCTAGCTGCCATCTCAGCAGGGCGAACACGGTTAAAAAATTTTTTACAAATTTATTATCGTTAATTCAAGTCAGTTTCTTTTGTAGACATAGCTATATATGTTAGTGGTAATAAAGAAAGTAATTTCGGGGTATCTCCGAAATAACGCAGGTCCAGCATTACCCTTAGGCCCACCTGTCTGGACGTAATTGTTTTCCTGCCTTTGGATACAGATTTCCGGGGGCTATCTCCGTTTTTTTCTGGGCGCCAGGTGCGAGCTGATGATGGGGATTAGCGTTTAAGTTTTACAAACTACATGTACATTTACAGATACCTATATACCATGAAGCGATATGTAACAGATTGTATAGTAAAATGTATGGTGGCATTAAACTCCTTCTAGGGTAGCAGTAAACAGTTAATTTGCATTTTTCCTGAAATTATTTGTCATGTTTGAGATATACAGGTATAGCAGATTGGTTATGAAAAATACATCATTACATGTATATATATTTATAAACTGTATAACAATTACATTAACAGTAGAGAGATGAAATTTGTGTAAAAAAAAAAATTCCTCTGATTTCTGACATTTGATTGTCATGGTTACCTACTGAAAAAATGCTAAAAATGCAAAAATACTGCTAATTCCAATCCAACACTACAACTTTCTAGGAGAAATTTAATTCTAATCACCTATCTTACAATCAACAACACTGTCGTGGTAACAAAGTACTTACATTTCAGCAAATTCCAACTCGGAAATTCTTCATAACATGACCACATGTAAACACTATGAAAATTTCACTTCCTGTAAAGCTAGTTTTTGGTGCGTAGACACAGATTCGAGACTGCCCAAATAGTAATCTCCAACACAAAGCTAAAATATTATCCTGAAAAAAATGAAACCCCACATTGTCCACTTTAACATGACAGGACCAATTTTAGCAAGGATTTTTTTTTTCATTTTTAATTAAAACCTTTATAATGGGGTAATCTAATGAGCAAAAAAATCACCCATGGCCACACCGAGAAACTGTGTACTGCTACCTTATACATCACAATTAGTTTTTTTAATTTCATTAAAATCCCTCTGAGTGTCTAGAAAATGATCACACGAACAAAACAATATATCGCTTTACTGTGTATCTTGAATAGCTATCGAGTAATATGGATTTTCCCGCATGGTGTGTTTTGACCAATTCTGCTCTCAAATTAGGAAGAAAGGGAGGTAATTTGAAAAATTAAAACCTCAATAAGTCTTAAATTTACTTGAATAAAGTTGCAATTGAAACTGAATCAAGTAGTTTGTGCTTCTGTGAATTTAGATAACTGAAAAGCAGATTGATACTACATATATAAAGTCTTATGTTATGACGTCATGGTAACAGCTGATGTCATCAGTACTATGACGTCATCAATTGCTAATGATGGCTTCACCAATGCACTGTGATGTCATAGTGAAAGCTAGAAATCCAACAAAAACTTCAAATTAGCATCTGACACATTTCTCGAAAGTAATTAACAGTGATATGACATAAGATATTCTTAAATGTCATGTGTATGACATCACAAACACCTATGCTTACTGCCCCCCACCCTTCTTCAAGTGTAATATTAGAAACCCTATTACATTGCAATATTGTTCGAAAAATAGTCTTTTTTACAGCAGTAACTATGGAAATGTAATTTTATGACAATATTAACATGATTGTATGCCCAATCTATGAGAAATACACACACATTATTGAGTAAAAATCATCAAAACAGAGAATTTATCCAAAATTCAAAAACTCATACTTTCCTTCTTAGTTACCATGGATACCACACCTTAAACTATTGGAATTGCCCTATAATGCAGTCTAAATACATTCTAAGGTTGTTACTGACTTATTTCATACCTGTTACCTACTGTAGAACAGTTTTCAAACTGATACCAAGCCTTTTGAAAACAGCTGAAATTCTCACCCACAAGAGCACCCAAATTACCTCCCTTTATGCACCCCTGATGAAATTAAAATAAAATCATTATGAACAAGTTTCAGTGTGTTTTTTATGTATTTATAGCAATTATGGAAAGGATTAAACTTAATTAAACATAGTAAAGCACATTTTAAATAGATTAATTTTTTTTAATGTGCTATAAACATCACAATTAGTTTTTTTAATTTCATTAAAATCCCTCTGAGTGTCTAGAAAATGATCACACGAACAAAACAATATATCGCTTTACTGTGTATCTTGAATAGCTATCGAGTAATATGGATTTTCCCGCATGGTGTGTTTTGACCAATTCTGCTCTCAAATTAGGAAGAAAGGGAGGTAATTTGAAAAATTAAAACCTCAATAAGTCTTAAATTTACTTGAATAAAGTTGCAATTGAAACTGAATCAAGTAGTTTGTGCTTCTGTGAATTTAGATAACTGAAAAGCAGATTGATACTACATATATAAAGTCTTATGTTATGACGTCATGGTAACAGCTGATGTCATCAGTACTATGACGTCATCAATTGCTAATGATGGCTTCACCAATGCACTGTGATGTCATAGTGAAAGCTAGAAATCCAACAAAAACTTCAAATTAGCATCTGACACATTTCTCGAAAGTAATTAACAGTGATATGACATAAGATATTCTTAAATGTCATGTGTATGACATCACAAACACCTATGCTTACTGCCCCCCACCCTTCTTCAAGTGTAATATTAGAAACCCTATTACATTGCAATATTGTTCGAAAAATAGTCTTTTTTACAGCAGTAACTATGGAAATGTAATTTTATGACAATATTAACATGATTGTATGCCCAATCTATGAGAAATACACACACATTATTGAGTAAAAATCATCAAAACAGAGAATTTATCCAAAATTCAAAAACTCATACTTTCCTTCTTAGTTACCATGGATACCACACCTTAAACTATTGGAATTGCCCTATAATGCAGTCTAAATACATTCTAAGGTTGTTACTGACTTATTTCATACCTGTTACCTACTGTAGAACAGTTTTCAAACTGATACCAAGCCTTTTGAAAACAGCTGAAATTCTCACCCACAAGAGCACCCAAATTACCTCCCTTTATGCACCCCTGATGAAATTAAAATAAAATCATTATGAACAAGTTTCAGTGTGTTTTTTATGTATTTATAGCAATTATGGAAAGGATTAAACTTAATTAAACATAGTAAAGCACATTTTAAATAGATTAATTTTTTTTAATGTGCTATAAGGTAGCAGTAAACAGTTAATTTGCATTTTTCCTGAAATTATTTGTCATGTTTGAGATATACAGGTATAGCAGATTGGTTATGAAAAATACATCATTACATGTATATATATTTATAAACTGTATAACAATTACATTAACAGTAGAGAGATGAAATTTGTGTAAAAAAAAAAATTCCTCTGATTTCTGACATTTGATTGTCATGGTTACCTACTGAAAAAATGCTAAAAATGCAAAAATACTGCTAATTCCAATCCAACACTACAACTTTCTAGGAGAAATTTAATTCTAATCACCTATCTTACAATCAACAACACTGTCGTGGTAACAAAGTACTTACATTTCAGCAAATTCCAACTCGGAAATTCTTCATAACATGACCACATGTAAACACTATGAAAATTTCACTTCCTGTAAAGCTAGTTTTTGGTGCGTAGACACAGATTCGAGACTGCCCAAATAGTAATCTCCAACACAAAGCTAAAATATTATCCTGAAAAAAATGAAACCCCACATTGTCCACTTTAACATGACAGGACCAATTTTAGCAAGGATTTTTTTTTTCATTTTTAATTAAAACCTTTATAATGGGGTAATCTAATGAGCAAAAAAATCACCCATGGCCACACCGAGAAACTGTGTACTGCTACCTTATACATCACAATTAGTTTTTTTAATTTCATTAAAATCCCTCTGAGTGTCTAGAAAATGATCACACGAACAAAACAATATATCGCTTTACTGTGTATCTTGAATAGCTATCGAGTAATATGGATTTTCCCGCATGGTGTGTTTTGACCAATTCTGCTCTCAAATTAGGAAGAAAGGGAGGTAATTTGAAAAATTAAAACCTCAATAAGTCTTAAATTTACTTGAATAAAGTTGCAATTGAAACTGAATCAAGTAGTTTGTGCTTCTGTGAATTTAGATAACTGAAAAGCAGATTGATACTACATATATAAAGTCTTATGTTATGACGTCATGGTAACAGCTGATGTCATCAGTACTATGACGTCATCAATTGCTAATGATGGCTTCACCAATGCACTGTGATGTCATAGTGAAAGCTAGAAATCCAACAAAAACTTCAAATTAGCATCTGACACATTTCTCGAAAGTAATTAACAGTGATATGACATAAGATATTCTTAAATGTCATGTGTATGACATCACAAACACCTATGCTTACTGCCCCCCACCCTTCTTCAAGTGTAATATTAGAAACCCTATTACATTGCAATATTGTTCGAAAAATAGTCTTTTTTACAGCAGTAACTATGGAAATGTAATTTTATGACAATATTAACATGATTGTATGCCCAATCTATGAGAAATACACACACATTATTGAGTAAAAATCATCAAAACAGAGAATTTATCCAAAATTCAAAAACTCATACTTTCCTTCTTAGTTACCATGGATACCACACCTTAAACTATTGGAATTGCCCTATAATGCAGTCTAAATACATTCTAAGGTTGTTACTGACTTATTTCATACCTGTTACCTACTGTAGAACAGTTTTCAAACTGATACCAAGCCTTTTGAAAACAGCTGAAATTCTCACCCACAAGAGCACCCAAATTACCTCCCTTTATGCACCCCTGATGAAATTAAAATAAAATCATTATGAACAAGTTTCAGTGTGTTTTTTATGTATTTATAGCAATTATGGAAAGGATTAAACTTAATTAAACATAGTAAAGCACATTTTAAATAGATTAATTTTTTTTAATGTGCTATAACAGTTAATTTGCATTTTTCCTGAAATTATTTGTCATGTTTGAGATATACAGGTATAGCAGATTGGTTATGAAAAATACATCATTACATGTATATATATTTATAAACTGTATAACAATTACATTAACAGTAGAGAGATGAAATTTGTGTAAAAAAAAAAATTCCTCTGATTTCTGACATTTGATTGTCATGGTTACCTACTGAAAAAATGCTAAAAATGCAAAAATACTGCTAATTCCAATCCAACACTACAACTTTCTAGGAGAAATTTAATTCTAATCTTTTGACCAATTCTGCTCTCAAATTAGGAAGAAAGGGAGGTAATTTGAAAAATTAAAACCTCAATAAGTCTTAAATTTACTTGAATAAAGTTGCAATTGAAACTGAATCAAGTAGTTTGTGCTTCTGTGAATTTAGATAACTGAAAAGCAGATTGATACTACATATATAAAGTCTTATGTTATGACGTCATGGTAACAGCTGATGTCATCAGTACTATGACGTCATCAATTGCTAATGATGGCTTCACCAATGCACTGTGATGTCATAGTGAAAGCTAGAAATCCAACAAAAACTTCAAATTAGCATCTGACACATTTCTCGAAAGTAATTAACAGTGATATGACATAAGATATTCTTAAATGTCATGTGTATGACATCACAAACACCTATGCTTACTGCCCCCCACCCTTCTTCAAGTGTAATATTAGAAACCCTATTACATTGCAATATTGTTCGAAAAATAGTCTTTTTTACAGCAGTAACTATGGAAATGTAATTTTATGACAATATTAACATGATTGTATGCCCAATCTATGAGAAATACACACACATTATTGAGTAAAAATCATCAAAACAGAGAATTTATCCAAAATTCAAAAACTCATACTTTCCTTCTTAGTTACCATGGATACCACACCTTAAACTATTGGAATTGCCCTATAATGCAGTCTAAATACATTCTAAGGTTGTTACTGACTTATTTCATACCTGTTACCTACTGTAGAACAGTTTTCAAACTGATACCAAGCCTTTTGAAAACAGCTGAAATTCTCACCCACAAGAGCACCCAAATTACCTCCCTTTATGCACCCCTGATGAAATTAAAATAAAATCATTATGAACAAGTTTCAGTGTGTTTTTTATGTATTTATAGCAATTATGGAAAGGATTAAACTTAATTAAACATAGTAAAGCACATTTTAAATAGATTAATTTTTTTTAATGTGCTATAAGGTAGCAGTAAACAGTTAATTTGCATTTTTCCTGAAATTATTTGTCATGTTTGAGATATACAGGTATAGCAGATTGGTTATGAAAAATACATCATTACATGTATATATATTTATAAACTGTATAACAATTACATTAACAGTAGAGAGATGAAATTTGTGTAAAAAAAAAAATTCCTCTGATTTCTGACATTTGATTGTCATGGTTACCTACTGAAAAAATGCTAAAAATGCAAAAATACTGCTAATTCCAATCCAACACTACAACTTTCTAGGAGAAATTTAATTCTAATCACCTATCTTACAATCAACAACACTGTCGTGGTAACAAAGTACTTACATTTCAGCAAATTCCAACTCGGAAATTCTTCATAACATGACCACATGTAAACACTATGAAAATTTCACTTCCTGTAAAGCTAGTTTTTGGTGCGTAGATACAGATTTGGGACTGCCCAAATAGTAATCTCTAGCAGCTAAAATATTATCCTGAAAAAAATGAAACCCCACATTGTCCACTTTAACATGACAGGACCAATTTTAGCAAGGATTTTTTTTTCATTTTTAATTAAAACCTTTATAATGGGGTAATCTAATGAGCAAAAAAATCACCCATGGCCACACCGAGAAACTGTGTACTGCTACCTTATACATCACAATTAGTTTTTTTAATTTCATTAAAATCCCTCTGAGTGTCTAGAAAATGATCACACGAACAAAACAATATATCGCTTTACTGTGTATCTTGAATAGCTATCGAGTAATATGGA
>NW_026782883.1:0-106313 GCF_031769215.1 Ylistrum balloti
ATCTAGCTAGGTTTTCCCTTTACATATCCCAACTTAATATCATACTTAACCGTCTTAACATGCCATTAATATTTCAATATTCTCAGCCTAATTCTGACTTACGTATCAAACTTTTGATAAGAGTATTGTTTTTATTTCACATTTGTTAAGTATTAGTCTTTAAAACCATTTGTGCTGGCTACCGTATATCAAAATTGATCTTTTTTCCCCATTTGTTTAATCGTTTTTCCAAAAGTTTTCTTTCTGAAATTCCAATATTTTCCTTCTCTACTTTTAAATGGAAAGACATTATTTTAATGAGAGGTTTTCGGTATTGTGATTTTTTTCTTTTGTTCATGTATATTCAGTGTTTCATTGATATTAAATCGAACTCGCGTTACACTGTCGCTCGTTTACAATGTGATATTTTGGCTGACATTAGAAATCTGACAATTCCATTACAGTTTGATTGAACCTGTAAGATAAATATAGAGTTTCAGTAGCTCATAATTTAAAGATACATTTGAATGGCAGACATGTTTGCAAATTTCACTGCTACAGCAACCGGAATTAATCAAATTTCAATGTAGCAATGCTAGGGCATCAGAAATAACTGAAAACAACCCGAACTAATGAAATCATTTAATACAATTAATTTGAATATTGGATGACATATAGAATCAAGCATGATATTTGCATCATTCGTTTGATACCATCCGATATTTGAAAATTGTGAAATTTGTTGAATTATAGGGCTAGTGGAATTTTTCATGCAAATTTTCTATTTTTTTCCGTTTACCTCTAGAATCTTAATCAATTTAGGCCCTTTTCATTAGTGACGAGTCTTAAAGGTGGACAACATTGTATATGACTTACATGTATGATTGGAAGTCCAGCTCTTTCATATGTATCTTGTATGTAACCCTGGTAAATACAAGCCGAGGATGAATTTCTCTTTAGCTTGAAAGGTTAAGCGTAAGACAACTATAACTGGTTTTCACGGGTTCGAATCCAAGCGGAGACAATGTGATATATAATGAACGGTTACTTGTACACTCTATATAATCAATATCAACCGGAAAATGACCAGATGCGTTGGTAGCTATGACCGTCATCTCTTTGATATTTTTTACACTGCTTCCCTTGCTTGAAGACCCTGTTGTTTCCTTTTAGAATCATCACAGTTCACATCTTATGTGTCAGAGGAACCAGGTTAATGATATATAGCACAAGTCTTCTCGGTACCTATGTACATATATGTAAGTAAAAATAAAAGGCACGACAAAAATTATTTGCCAGTCCATGAAAATATTCATGAACGATGATGAAATACATCATACTTTCATACTTTTTTGTAAGACTTCTTTCTCCACAGAATGTGGATCAGAACTATTCGACGAATGGATATATGACCAGGCCTCTTGGATCTTTTTGAAACCATGTGATTTTACGGCTAATGCGAAGACATATACACTTTACAATCTAAATCTGATCTATTAGAACATATCCCGGAGACATTCAGTGTATCTTGCTAACTGGACACGATTGATTTATGTAAACGCACGTCAGCGAAATTCCAGTGTCTGATAAAACACGTATATATCAATGGAATCGCCCGAGAGGTTTTCTGTTCTCGTTTCTAGCATCTTATGCGACCAGATTACACATTTTGAATGCTAAATGTCCATGTAAAGTCGGTGTTATTTGCTTATCATCGCTGCTTGAAACAATGTTTGCTATCAATAAACACCGCGTGTCTCTTTGGCAGTAGAGAATGCCAAACTGTCCTTTTTCCGACAATCCTGTATAGTTAGATTAATTGTGGCAATTAGTACTTGATTTACCACGTTGCAAGGTATTTAACGAGCAGGACGTCACTCCATTGCATATTTCCCGTCAAGGAACAACATTTACTGGGATCAATATTCAGCCTAATTTGACGAGAATCAGAAGGGTACGACGGAAAAATGAGAAAACAGCGAAATGACTAAAACAAAGATACCAGAATAATCAGAAAGACAGCATCAGTACTATCTAGAACTAGGGACACACAGATACAGTATCAGTACTATCTAGAACTAGGAACACACATATACAGCATCAGTACCATCTAGAACTAGGAACACACATATACAGCATCAGTACTATCTAGAACTAGGGACCCACAAATACAGTATCAGTACTATCTAGAATTAGGGACACACATATACAGCATCAGTACCATCTAGAACTAGGAACACACATATACAGCATCAGTACCATCTAGAACTAGGAACACACATATACAGCATCAGTACTATCTAGAACTAGGGACACACAAATACAGTATCAGTACTATCTAGAACTAGGGACACACAGATACAGCATCAGTACCATCTAGAACTAGGGACACACTAATACAGCATCAGTACCATCTAGAACTAGGGACACACAGATACAGCATCAGTACTATCTAGGACTAGGGACACAAAATACAGTATCAGTACTATCTAGAACTAGGGACACACAAATACAGTATCAGTACCATCTAGAACTAGGGACACACAAATACAGTATAAGTACTATCTAGAACTAGGGACACACAAATACAGTATCAGTACTATCTAGAACTAGGGACACACAAATACAGCATCAGTACCATCTAGAACTAGGGACACACACATACAGCATCAGTACTATCTAGAACTAGGGACACACAAATACAGTATCAGTATCATCTAGAACTAGGGACACACAAATACAGTATCAGTACCATCTAGAACTAGGGACACACTAATACAGCATCAGTACCATCTAGGTCTAGTGACACACAAACGCAAAAGAAAGAAATATGATATGAAAAACAAGAAATGTGATGACAAAAATACAGATAGATGTTTTTTTGGGAATTAAAATCAATTTCACATTATCGTGATGGACACGATTGACATGGAAACATTTAAAATATTGGTACAGTTGAAACATTTGTTTTTTCTGGAAAATACTTCTAGCGTCGAAGCAATAAATAGTGAATCAATCCTGTGCTCATAGAATTAGGGAATGTTGAATTTCAGGGGGGAAATCGGTAAATTTAGTCATCATTGCTATTGAAATGGACGTGTTTAGTTGTAAAACGGCACATATCATTATCAAGATACGAAGAACAAAAAAGGGTTGGCAGTATTTTTTATTTTGAATTCTCAGTTAGATACAATATAAGATTATATGAGATCAAACGATTTCGTTGTCAAATTTATTACTACTCCTGAATTCAGGATCATAACAGCAGAGAGATGACTTGTGCTGAGGTGTTCGGACTACATAACGAGTGTTTGTGTAATTGTCTGTAGACATTATAACTCTAGTGTCAGAGCGATACTCCGCCATTAAATTCGGAAAATGAATGTTCACGAGTGTTATATTTACTCAGATGAAGCTTTCCCTTGCTGTCGATCACGGATGACGACACCATTTGATTTGTTTCGTAAACATCATAGCTAGACATGTGGCATATGGAACCGATATATATGCTCATCTTACCATGAATCAAATTTATTTAGAAAACATGTCAGTATCATACGCCATATAGATTATTAATTTACAAAATTGTACGATTGCCAGGTATTTGTCATGCATTTAAGTGCGTTTCCAGATCAGCAGTCCCTGAAATCAAAATTAAAGATATAGAATGTCTGAACACACGGAGAGTTAGTTTATAAAGTGATTACAGAGGATTACAGTGAGAAGGATTTACTATTCATGATTCGCACGGCAATCTAGCTAGCTATTATATCTTACTATTTACACCATCCACTTAATAGTGTATCAACTTCCAATAAATTGCCAGCAGCAATCTGCAAACATTCATCTGTCAAGTAAAATGACATAATTTGTTGTGGCGAACAATTCGTCAACCGTCTGGAAAGCTATTGGCTCTACAGGCTTTGTAAAGTCATTGACATTGACAGAAGCAGCGACTGAATACTGAGAGCTAAATAAATTCCTCAATATCGTGAATAGAATAGCCAGACATTTCACCGCAGCTTGAAGTATTCGTTGGTAGCAAGTTTAATAGTAACAGAAAACGGTAAATCAGTTTCTTGTCGTTGCTATCAAGAAACGGGTGAACGCAAGGTGAAGCACGAACAATATGAAACGCTTAACTGTTGAGGATCGGAAATAAAGAGACATACTGTAACTCTTATCTGTTGTGAAGTGAGAGAAATAAATTATCAATTCTATTTTTAGGAACTTTGGATTAAATGAAATATGCGATAAGCTTTGACATGTTAAAGAAATAAACATACAGAATCATTATCTCGCGATATTTTTTTTTGTGTTTTCCAAATTTTTAATTTTATACTAAGCTTTCAAATAACCTTTTGTCTTCGCAGAGTGTGACATCTCACCTTGGGAAAAATACTTAGCTTTTCACGCAAAATATGTTATCAAACTTTTGTTTTTCGCATTGTTTATTTCCATCAGATTGACCGGACTCAACCTTTAAACACTAGGATTTCAAAACAATGTCCTGTATACTTGTATTTTATTTGATTTTAACGTTGCTGCTAATTCCTCTCAGCAAAGTCGTTCTATGAGCGCGGCTCTGCTGAGAGGAATCTGTTAGGTATTTTTTTTTAGTCTATACCATTACTGAACCAACAAGAAATTCATACTATTTAAAGAAACAAATACCAGCATGTTAGCATGATCATAATACAAACTTACAAACAAATGTCAATACCAAAAAGGCAAAATATGAAGAAAAAAAATACAAGTTCAAGGATAACAAGACCTAGTGTTCCAGCAAAGGAAGCGTATTTCGCTTCATCTACGACACCATTCGTGTAAATATAGTGTCACGTTCTTAAATGAAAACAAGACACACGACGACGGTACTTAACAACAATCAAGCAAACCAAAGAGTATCCAACTCGTCGAGCTTCATATCACACAAAGAAATAATATATTTCTCAATGAGATCACTATCACGACGATTTTACGATGTAAAACATACCAATCTGCATCTTTTGAAACCCTGGTTACGAGTTTTCCGGTCAGTTGACGTTTTACACAAATATCGTGATAATAGGAACAGGCTTTAGAACAGCGAATCAACGGATGTTGTGGATGTAGGTAGGTTGCTATCTAGAAATGGAAAATATAATAAGGACATTGTTATCAACAGGCTTATCATACGGCTTGGTGGAAAGCTACCCATGTTGGTTACGTTGACGGAAAAGATCGAGATAAAAACTGCATCAGAGGACAGGCGACTGTCCCGCATGTTATTCAGTGCTGAGAGGAAGACAGTCCCACAGGATTTTTCTGTGTACAGTTCATATCCGTAGCGACGTTGGTTATTCCAGATTGCAATTAGAGCCCGGTGAATATATTGGATTGAAGAGGAAACGAGACCAGTTGTTTTCATAATAGACTATACGCTGAAAGGGAATTGCAATATGTACAACATGCAGGCATAGGTTTAAAGGAAATTAATGCTGATTTTAATTACCAAAAAACTTTTTAAGAGCGAAACGCTCATTCTTTCAACTGATAAAGATATTTTCATTCTACTAAATTGTATACTGAATGAAGGGATAGCCAACAAGATAGTCCTGGTTAGGGAAGATGCGTCAAGTGAACATATTTGTTAAGTACGAGGGTAGAATGATCAAAGGACAAATGTATTAAGTAAGAGGAGAAAGACTAAAGGACATGTGTATTAAGTTCAATATGTATTAAGTACGAGGGAAACACTAAAGGTCTAATAAATTAAGTACGAGAAGAAAGGCCAAAGGACAGATGTAATATTTACGAGAGTTATTGCGGTCGACCTTTCTTAATATAAACAGTTTGTAGTTGCATTTTCACCAGTTTGGATATATGTGATTACAGGTTTTTCAAATCAAGTTGAGTGGAGAGAAACCTTTCACCTTTACTTGCCTTAGAAACATTGTATGTAGCCTTTGTCAGAGTCATATAGAGTTAATGTTTGGTGAACTGAACTCAAAACAGAAACGAATGAGTAGAAGGACAGAAATAAAAGAGACCCGGGTTTTAAGTCAATTGTTCAATGAATCTCATAATTTGAATCGGACCAGAAACAACAGGAAGTGCAAACATTACAACAGGGGAAGCTATCCCGCATTGTATCCAGTATCGAAAGAGAGGATGCCCCCGCAGGACCGATTTACAGATATCTCAGTTTTGATGTTAATGTTTTCAAAGTACCAACTTGATGACGAACCATGTAAGTATATTGCTATGTAAGGGTAGTGACTTCTCCAATTGTTTTTCCATTTTTATATCTATTTATATTTGAAATCATTGATTCCATTGAATAATTACGACATCGTTAGCAAAAATGGGAGATTTCATATTGATTGCGTAAAAAATACGTCCTTAATATAAATTTCAATTAACGCATTAAGATCGCTTTCAGCTGCTAGATGCCAAAAATAGGTCTAAAATATCATTAGCAACGAACAGGAAATGCGACGATGATGAAAGATAAGTGATGACAATCAGACAGGAAATGGAGAACTAACCCCTTAAAACCGGAACCATCAAAGTACCGGAAGCTACTTTCATCTAAGTTTTGTTTTCAGCGTAGTTTTTTTTTTTTTTTTTTTGAGCATACTGGAAAGTGTTTATCTGTTAGCGAATGGATCAGGAAGATAATGCGGGCTTTTGACCTTTGATTTACTCTCTAACAACAAATAGTTATGAAAGATCACGCGGGCGTTTGACCATTTCATAACACTCTAATAACAAATAGACAAGAAAGATCACGCGGGCTTTTGGCCTTTTTATTAACTCTCTGACAACAAATAGTTATGAAAGATCACAAGGGCGTTTGACCTTTTCATTAACACTCTTACAATGAATAGACAAGAAAGATCACGCGGGCTTTTGACATTTTCATTAACATTCTGACAACGAATAGACAAGAAAGATCATGCGGGCTTTTGACTTTTTCATTAACATTCTGACAACGAATAGACAAGAAAGATCACGCGGGCTTTTGACATTTTCATTAACATTCTGACAACGAATAGACAAGAAAGATCATGCGGGCTTTTGACTTTTTCATTAACACTCTAATAACAAATAGACAAGAAAGATCACGCGGGCTTTTGACATTTTCATTAACACTCTTACAACGAATTTATGGGAAAGCGAACGCGGGCGGATATCTGTCTGTATAAATAGGTAAAAGATTCAGAGAAAAAAAATTTTTAACACTAACTCCCCCTTTGCTGTCGGCATTACGTTATCGAGAACTATTTTATTTATCAGTTAAATGCTTAACTTCACAAGCTAAATTGATAATGAATGTTTGCCCATCAAACAAAGCTAGTTTATAGATAGTTGTGTCCTCCCTCGATAGATTGTCGGAAAATCGGACACAGTATGTTATTTGTGAGTGTTGTGCTGATAGTCGACGTGTTTCCGTCATATCATAAGATCCATAAGTTTAATCCAGAGGAGTTCCGAAAGAGAAGTTGCTATTGAAAAAAGTTTTTTTTTTTTTTTTTTAAATTTTGTTGCTGGCTTACTGCCACCTCCAAATCGGTCACAACAGTACACAGTGGCAATCGGTTCGAAATATCTACACGGACTTGGCATGGAAAAATGCAGACATTTATTCATATCCTAATTGATTGATTGCATTACAGTAACACTACCTGCACTGTGTTCTGTTTTTCTTCTTGATACTAAAACCATGACATTTCAATATTTTCAGTTATTCATATATTTTATTTTCGAATTAGTAAATGATCTAGCTCTGTGTGATACTTTTATGAATATTTTATCATTTTCTGACCTAATTGTACACCGTCTGTTTCAGATAACAATTATATCGTGTTTATTTCAAGTATGAATAATAGATAGGTCATTATTTCTAATTGTTTATTGAAGTCAGTTTTGTTTTGATGAACAAACCATTAAAGTACATGCATAAGTGAGATTAATGAGGCTGAAACCCCTACAAATGCACTAGTTAATTAAATCTAACAGACTTATCTCATTTGACATGAAGGAAAATGGGACCAAGTAAATTTGTGATTGCCTAAAATCACTGAATATTATTTAAAGAGGCAACAGCCATATTCATAAAAACGAAACTACAAGGCAGCTGATTTTACGGTCATTTTTTAAAATAATATTCGAACTGAAATTTATGTAAACTTCCTTGTATAAAAGATAATTTAGCATACAATAAATGACATCCAGAGTCTATTACAACGGCAGAATTATGATCGATTGACAACAACCTATTCCATGTGATGGATTAAACTTTCAGTAATTGTAATGAAATGTATATTTAGAATTTTATCTGCTTTAAATAATTTTGGAACATCGGTATGGGATTGAAAAAATAACAATAAGATCAATGCTCACAAATTTCTGTCATTCAAAACTATTACAAGCACGAGATTAGCAAAATCACTAAAATACTGGTTAGAAACACGAGAATATGACACATAAGCTCCTTTAAATGGTTCACGAATGCCACTTAGACCTTTGACAATGAAACAATTGTACAAAGAAAATCATTTTGCGATAGAAATTAAGAATTAATTATCACGCATAGAAATAATGATAAAAAAACTAGCGGCGTCATGTTACTTTTTCGTTAATCTAGAACTTGTTAGGGATGCTAAACGCCTAAATTTGAAAGTCAAGGAAATGACAAAGGACAATCAGAATTTATTGAAAGAATATAGATGGCAAGGTGTACAGTCCCCAAGATTAAAGGCACGTTGTAAATTTCATTTGTATAATTCCTTTGTTGAAATATTACGTTCTTATGTTCCGTGAGGAAGAGGTATTGTTATTTACAGTCTTACGGGAAACGACAGTTCGACTATTATTTCATCATTCAACGGAAAGGCAGACAAATTATGTCTATAATTTTTATAGGGCCACCAAGGAGAAGACATTTCGCTAGCCTTCAGAAAAAAAGAAAATTAATGTTTTCTTTTTCTCAACTTTCAATATGAAGTTAATAATCAATATTACTTTTGTGTCTTTGTTAGGTCTATGAACCTGGTATGTTCACTTACATTTGATATCTTGATAAAAACCACCAACTTCATTATTGCCAACAGAACATATAAATATCGGGTGGCTTATCTCAAAGGTGAGTCAATAAGGCATGGGGAGAATGGCATCTTGTGAATTACAGCTACCATTACGTTAAATTAGCAAAAATATAAAATTGTGAAAAATCGGTCCCATGGCCTTTAAATGATTATCACCGGTAGTATTTTTCTATTCAGCCGGAAGAGGGCGCTATACGATCCACCAAAGTACTTTGTGGCCAATGACATCAGCAGGGGAACACATTTCTGTAATGTCCAGTTGATGAAAAATTTATGTCCGGAGATTGGTATCACTGTTGCTGTGTTAGTAAGTCCATTCGTGGCACGTGCTTATGTGCGATAGTGAGAAGTCGCCAGAGGCAGACGTGTACACAGATGGCGCCCTGGTCGTTTATTTCCCTAGACCTATATAAGGTTGGCAGTTTATGTATCACCGAGAACACCATTAATACTATTCTCGGAATATATTGGAGTGGTAGATTTACTTTAAATTACCCTATGATTTTGGACATGAAACATCTCGATGAGTCCTTACAGTCGCTTCCCAGACTGACTTTACGCAGAAATCTATGGAAAGGCCTAAACAAAATGACCTTTCCGGCTGAAACATGTAATTTGGTTGAAATGAAATTAAAAAGTGACACTCTTCCATCAAATCGAATTTAAGTTTGATATTTTCAATGAATGATTGATATTAAAATCAAAATACATATACTCTTAAACAAGACAATATAAAAAAAGTCTTGTCAATAATATTCAATGATAAGTGTAGACTATGATAAAATGGTTATGTTGTATAATGGCATAACCGGAGAAGAATTGATTTGGATGGTTTCGTTTTAGACTTAAACTGCAAAAGTTTTTCGGCATAAAACAAACACCGTAATTCTAACTCAACGTTAATCAGAAGATCAAAATAGACACACTAGATCTCCAATGAAGTAAAACGCTCAGTGATTCATGCTAGGTGATTATATCGAATTACTAACTCGGGTAGGTACAACGAAATAGCTAGGCGTACCAACCGTTATCGCTTAAAAAAACACAAATCTAATTGTGTAAATGGGTCAGTGAAGTTATGATGGTAATGACCAATCTATATACGAATCCTGTATGATACGAGAATGATTCGTCGACCATTATAACAACTATGACATTTAAACTCTGGGGGTTATGGAAACATACACCATATGGAATCGATACACTGCTGTTAGATGAAGGTAAGAGGTTAATGAAGAAATTATCTGTCGTGTATTTGTTTGGGGTATTGGTGGTATATCCTATCAACATGACCTATAAATTCCACGTGAAAAAAAAACAACAAATATGTCAATACTATATAACAGACAAAACTAACAAAGTGACGAATTGCATAGGAACTCGTACAATAGTTTCTGTCCCGTTTTGAATTTACGACATCGACTCTTGACTACTTAAACAGCATAACGAAAACACCCTAACATACACGCGTAATAATATCTGTTGTGATAGATTTAAATTTGATCTATACATTTGTGAACTGAAGAAAGGGCATGCAAATATATATCTGTAATTATCTACCACGACCGGACAGATCCCCAGTCAATACAAGTAACTTTCTCATAGACAATCTAAGCTCCCGCATAAGAACCACATTCAATAAGGTAACCTTCTCATAGACAATCTAAGCTCCCCCATAAGAATCCCATTCAATAAGGTAACCTTCTCATTGACAATTTAAGCTCCCCCATAAGAACCCCAGTCAATGCAGGTAACCTTCTCATGGACAATTTAAGCTCCCCATAAGTACCCCAGTCAATGCAGGTAACCTTCTCATGGACAATTTAAGCTCCCCCATAAGAACCCCAGTCAATGCAGGTAACCTTCTCATGGACAATTTAAGCTTCCCATAAGAACTCCAGTCAATGCAGGTAACCTTCTCATGGACAATATAAGCTCCCCCATAAGAACCCCAGTCAATGCAGGTAACCTTCGCATGGACAATTTAAGCTCCCCATAAGAACCCCAGTCAATGCAGGTAACCTTCTCACGGACAATTTAAGCTTCCCCATAAAAACCCAAGTCAATGCAGGTAACCTTCTCATGGACAATATAAGCTCCCCCATAAGAACCCCAGGCAATACAGGTAACCTTCTCGTGGAAAATTCAAACTTCCCATTTGAAAATATATTTCGTTGCAATAGGCAATGGTGGTTAACAGCTGTATAGACAGGATACATAGTCAGTGTCTAAAAAAGCTTACCAAAGGCTCGCGACTTTTGCATTTATTGTCCTTTGCCAAAATACATGTTGTACTCCAAGACATTAACAAAACATTCTCTATATCATCACTAGAGATTTTATACATGTAAATTTTCCAGTAACAATATATGTCATAGTTCAGATCAGTCGTTTCGGTACCTGCTAACATTTCTTCATTGTCTAGTTTGTTACATAGGGACATTATTTTAAAGATCATTACCCGGTAAACCACATAAAATTGTATAATACCTTGTACCACAGTCTATTCCATATGTCATCGTCTTGTTTTTAAGTATAACTTCAAACTGGCAGACATCAAATAACGCGCTAATGCTCCCCACGTGCTTTATCAAAAAAAAAAAATAAAAAAAATATATATGAACATAGCAACATGGCCATAATTCAGTCTCCAATTCTAAAAAAAAATAAGTCAACATATGAACAAAACACAGAGACTCCTGAACAAGTACCAGGAGAATAATGTGTTGCGGAAGACTGTAACAATGTAATACTGTAACACTGCTTTAAATTTGTGTTTTGATCTTATTTTTTTTTCTTTCCTTGTTAAATACCATCGAAAGTGAAAAGAGATATTCTCTCGCACGGATATTAAACGGAATTTCATTAAATGTCCTCTATTCATTACACTTTGCCTGTACAAGGATTCATTCAATGAATACAAACATATATCATCAAGGCAGTGATGATTAACAATTCTTATATAACTAGTGATCATGTAACTATCTCAGTGTTGATAAAGCTCTTGTAGTTTTGATCAATAACAGCGATGCTTTCTAATAGCTGCACCGGAATTCTCTGATATTACTGTCCGGACGCAAATAAAATGAAGGTTGATCAAATAAGTTTTACGTCATTGCCGTGTTCATTGCTTTGATTTGGTATTTTTAAACGTTTTTGCAGGTGATTATTAAACAGAAAACTGCATGAAATATTACATGACCACGTAAGGCGGCCAATCCGAAATGATGTTGCTTTGTTGTCAAACGTTACGTCATAGCTATCCGACTTAAAATAGCGTTTCCCGAGTTTTTTGGAACACAGGTTTATTTTGTGTTGAAATATGCCTGAAAAAACTCTGGCTTTACTATTTTTAAATTCAACAAAACGAACATGAAATGGTTCCATTATATTTCTCTGAAAATATATATATATTCTGTCATACGTATTATATAAACGTTAAATAACATATGATGTGTATACTTTTAGTAGTAATGTAATAACAAAAATCATTAGTAAAATTACTTGTCGGACTCGAAGTCACGAATATTGATCATCCGTGGTTCATCTCAATGCTTCATGTTGATTTGGACAGTTTGCATTTTTACCGGATAAAGAAATATCTTCTAGCACATTAAGTGATCAATAGTCATGTGTCTATGTTGTTTATTGCGGCGTTCAATTTACAACACCAGGAAACTCACACTGGGATTGCCGATGTAAAGCCTAATAGAGATGTTGTGAGTCTTCATGTATGACGAAAATCACTAATTGGATGAAACCAAACTAACAACCACTTGCGTTTATGAAACAAAATGTCTTCACTCTCACCTTAGACAGGATACCCAAATTCTTTTTAGTAGCAATGCAAAGTTATATGCTTTTTTAAGTCTAACGATAATTTCCTTGTTATACAAATGTTGCGCATTTTTGTATAGATGGCGAAGCGCTCTTTAAGAAAGTGGCCAGGTAGATATCTTATGTCACTGTTGATATTCTTTTATCTATCGTAGCACTCTTCAAGATGGTTACCATGTATATTTTCAGGAAATGCCGTGTGATTGTTTTTCTTTTGTTCATATTTTGTTCGATTTCTATTGAATTTGAGTTGGAATTAAAAATTGTGTTGACATGTCGGTATTTTTTTCATTGTTATTGCAAAAAAGTAACCGTGTACATCTCTAATATAGATAGCTGTATATGTTGATAAAGTACTCTTCTCAAGATGTCGGCAACTGACAAACACAGAATTTCGAGAGACGCAGACTGATGAAGATTAAGGGTAATCATAATGATCACATTGGTAAATAAAATATATAGTAATAATGATAATCGCATGTTGTGTCTAAGTCAACTTGGCCATCAATTCAGGAAACAAGCAACTGATGGTTTATCAATATATTTCTGCAATCATCAGTCAATTACCAAATAAAAGAGGCGTTCCAGAAATATTGTCCGATTTACCATACCTGGTATGTGAACGACGAATATGTGTTATGGCCTGCAGGTAGTGTTAGAATCACTGCTCCTATGGAATGATTGGTAGAAACGACTGAAATTAGTCTACTTCTTCCGAGTCTCTGTCTAGAAACTACATAATTTTTGACCCTGTAGTTGAGCGTCTATAAAAGTGAGGAAAGCTGACGTTCCTATTGGATATGATCCGTCCTGGCTGACGGACTGACGTAACACACCAAACGCAGTAAAAGTACATCGCAAATAAAAAAAAAAAAAAAAAATTGACATCTTTGCAATTTCAGATCGATTTCTTTACCTACTTTGTGCTCGTAAAGTGACAATGTAACTCTGAAGACTGATAAGTAGGCATTCATTAAATAAGGTAAATAAACATTCAGTTCCCGGGTAATTTTGTTCTATCAAATGTTTGGCGTGATCGTCGTATCTAGTATTAAGAAGTTCTTTTGAAGACTAGGAAGACAATGTTATAACCAGGTCACGTTACTGATTAAACTGCATTCTCAGAGAGGGTGTTACAGGGATTCGTCACTATAGCCAAGTGTATTAAAAATCATCACTGTATAGAAGTATTACAAGGCCCTTAATTTCGCCAGGATATTTACCTTTCAACAATTTAGGGCCTTAACATCACTGTCGTCGCTGTCATTCATTTCAATATTCTTATTCTATAACTTTTGATTTCTGGATAGGAACAACCCAAAATCCCAAACCTGTGGTGTTTAACTGTCGCCGTTGACTCAATATCTAAGGATCTGGTCCCATTTTCACGATTTACGAGCAAGAGGTCGCCAGCTGACGGACAAACGTACATGTAACACAGGGTTTCAAAATATGCAGGTTGATGAAAATTATTGGGATTCTATACGGTCGTCGCAGTGATGTCATTGAGAAATATTCTTTTTTAAGCGATATTATGAGATGCCCGTTAGTAAAAACGTCTGTTCTGTTTTCGTATATATTGTTCTCATTTAAGATCGTTACATTACCTACTCATATTGACTAATAATTGTATGGCGATGTCGTCCAAGAAGCGAAAGACGCTTACTCTTTCGGGACACTTTTCTAGTCTAGTTGAAACTAGAAAATTAATGTCGATGTAGACTTAGCAAAATGAAACTCCTCTTGGTCTGATGACTGCTTTCTAGTTTGTGGGATACTGGGGTAATGCTATTAACTTGAGTTGGGAAAGGAGCAAGCGACGGGTGCGTTCATTGAAATAATTATTCTAATGAATTTCAGAAAAGAATTATTAGTTTAGGTAGGTTTTGAAGATAAGTAGAGAACTGCGTCCTTCGATTTTTTTTTCATTTCGTTAACATGGTTTTTATCCAGATACAGCAGACAGGAACACACTGAGAGGAGTGCATGTGTGTACAACTTGAACTGAATAAATATGACGGTCAGAGTGGTTTTAACCCTCTTGGTCATTATTATTTTCATAAATACAGAAACATTCTAGACTCAAAACTGTGCCCGACATAGCGATGTCCATACAACAGCGTAACATTTGCTAACTCAATAGCAAATGTGATGCATGAAATTGTTGCGTTCGGTATGAAAAAAATGCATTACGTGTGTAGGTGTACGTTTAGCAAAACGACCTCAACAAGACAGTATTTAACAAAACATGGGTTAACTAATTAAGGATTTTATGTACAAATTCTACACGTACGATATCACTGTGATAGCCAGTTCTGCTAATGAGCGATGCAACTGCTGTCTACATCCTCCGCATTTGAAATGAGAAGAAGCAAGACATGGATTTCGAATCTGACATTGAAATTTGCTTTATATACGTACATCCATGTAATTACGGATTGTCATATTGGTTTCTCTGACAGGAGAAAGAATGTCCAATATTTCTGTGAGTATCAGATTATTAATGTGTGAACGAGATTTCTTTTCGGTGGAGTGAATGTCTTACATGAGGTTGAATGTTTTTGAACATACAAATTTCAAGATGATAGTGTTATAAAACTCCTCCACGCGAGCCATCTTTTATTAGGGCTTTTCACCAAATGGTGAAAAGCCCTATTGTTTTTGTTCTGTTTCTTATTATTATTATTATTTTTCTTCCGAACTTTATGGGTTCGTAATCTTTTAAACGGTAAAGACCACACCTAATATGTATTGACTATGTTATAGGTACATACTGGAAGGTGACGATGCAGATTTTTTAAGTAGGTCAAAAATCCAATATGGCCGCTATGACGTCATAAGTTAAAAACTTTAAAACGGCCGTAACTCGAAAACCGTTGAGTGTACAGAGTTCGTCTACTTATGTTATTTGTAGACAATTTCCTTATCTAACTTTTCCCCATGCCATTATAATACAAAATATGTCTAATAAAAAAGCTCGCTGTGGGGTCAATATTTGAAAATTTGAAAACAATTTTTTTTTTTTTCAATTTTGAACTTTCCTGAAATTTTCTTCTTCAGATCGATGCAGAACGTCCTTCTGATGAATTTAGAGTTTTCAGTTCTTCTAAAACTTTTACCATTTCCGCTGTACCATTTTGAATTTTCTATGATCTTTTAAAAATGCCGACAAATAGGAAAAACTCGTTCTAGATCAATATTGATGGGCTATATTTTATCAAAGTATTACTGAAAAGATTTCCCCAGATGTCTTCTACCATTTAGTGACATTTACAAATTCATCGGAAAAACAAAATGGCCGCCATGACGTCATTTACGATTTTACCTAAAATGCCGTAACTCAAGAACTGTTCAAGGTATTGACCTCGGTTTTAATCATATTATGTACATTAAAAAAGAAAACACTTTCCACAACAAAACAACTGGGATCAAAGGTCAACTTCCGGTTTTCGGTAGGGGTCAAAGTTCAAAAGTGTTATTTTCAGTTACAAACTTTGACAAACATCTTCTCAAGTTCTGCAAAGCCTTGAGTCTTGATATTTTATTTGTAAGATGCCTGATTAAATATCTATCAAGTTTGTTATAAATTACCTTGACCCACTTTCAAGGTCACAGGGGTCAATTACGTAAAAATCGTTAAATGGTAATTTCTCCATTGTTAAGCTGCCCAAAGTCTTCAACTTTCGACATATATATTCTGTGGACATTCCCTGTCGATTGATATAAGAGAAACGTACCTGAAAATTCAACTTCCGGTTTGCGGTAGGGGGTCAAAGTTGAAAAGTGCTATTAAGGGTACCAATCTTTGAAAAAGAATCGTTAAATGACAGTTTCTAACTTTCTAGAAGGCACACAATGATGAAAATTGATTATAAACCTTCTGTGGGCACTTCCTATTGATTATCATTAGAAAAACTTCAACTTCCGGTTTTAGGTAGGGCACAGATTTGGAAAGAGCTATTTAGGGTACCAATCTTTGAAAAACTTCTTCTCAAGTTCTGAAAGGCCTAGAGGCTTGATATCTCACATATAAGAAGCATATGTAACAGGCAACAAAGTTTTATAATATAAATGACACTTTCAAGGTCACAGATGTCAATTAACTGAAAATAGTTAAATGACAGTTTCTCGATTTCTAGAAGGCATACAATGATGAAAATTAATTATAAACCTTCTGTGGAGACTTCCTAGTGATTGTCGTAAGAAAAACTTCCCTCAAAATGTCAACTTCCGGTTTCCGAAAGGGGTCAAAGTTCAAATATACAAAATAGGGTACCAGTGTTCAACAATCTTCTTGTCAAGTTTCACAAGGTCTAGAGAACTAATACTGGGGATAAATTGATCATCAGATGTTACATTATAAGGCTTGCAAATATGAATAACTTTGACCGATATTCAAGGTCACAGGGGTCAAATTTGTTTGAAACTTTAAAAAGTGTATTTCTTCGTTATTATGTAGTTATATCTCCATAACGTTTCAAGATCCAAAGTTCACCTTTGGATATGTTGTAGAGACTAACAAACAAGGAATCTTTCTCATATTTTGTTATCGGGATAAATGTCAACTTCCAGTCAACTTGTCGCCAAAGAAGTGAAAAGCCGCAAAATTGTTAGCAACAATTTCTAGTTTATTATTTAGTTATTAGTTATTGTCTAAATTTACATTATATAGCTATTAGCTTCCAACCATAGACCATTTTAAATATTGAAAGGCTTGTTTCCAAAACCATGATATTCGTGTAGCATGTTAAAAACTGACACACAAATTTGAAATCCATAGTTTCGAGTGATTAATATTGATCAATATTATTCTACTCCCTTGTCTCATATCAATTTTAACTGGATGTTCCTTTACTGTTTTTCTGTGGTATCATTTTGGAACATCACCTGAATTGGTCAAGATTTACACGGCGGGTGTCGTTGTCGTTCTAGAGCCTTTCTAGAGTCCTTCTTTCGATCACAATTAACGTGTAAGATGATCTCATTGAAAGTTAATAACGTCCTCAATTTGATTACCACTAGAATCACGAAGGTATCATCAGCAGTTTGATGTCAAAATAGAAATGACGTTAGCTAACTTAAAGTAATTACCATTCAAATTATAAAATACCATAACAGTGTATCACATGAAAAAACACGTGAATAGGAAATAAAAGATAGCAGTTTCCGGCTTCACGTGGTCTTCTATCACATGTTCTCCCAAAGCACTGTTAATTTTCTAGTTTTTCACACATGTTTTTATAGACAAGGGAAATATTTCTAGGTACTTTAGATAATAATAAAATCATACAGAAGAGTTTTTTTTCAGTATTTTATGAGCAATATTAACTAATTATGTTGATGCTTCTGTAAGGATTTTCGTTTAAATGGCCATCATAGTTCCAATGTAAGAAGATACATCGGCTTTAATGAGCTGCCTCCATTTGTTTACAGGTACCAGTTGGGAGAATGTATTTTTACTAACAAAACGTAAATTGTGATTCATTCTTTGTGGTCTATATAGATACACAGGAATTATTCGGTTGATTTTTAAGAAAACAAATATACCGTGCCGAAATCAACCTACATGCCAAATTTTTAATAGATTTTCAATCCGAGCTTTAGCGAGTCTTTTTTAACTTTTAAAAAATAACTAACGAGAGTGAAATAAACGCCGTATTCAACAACCACTCGTTGTGTAATCTGCTTCTACCATTCTTATTTCGAGATCATAGGCGGTAGGCGAAGACCAATACAAGTATACGTGTGTAAACAATTTGCTGACATATGCAAATGTAGCGTAGAGATATCACTCGGAGTGAAAAGGCTCCAATTAATATTAAAAAAATATACATGGTGATAAATAATTTATTTCCTTATTATTTTCACAATTTCAAAGTTTACACATAATCACACAATGACGATTAGTTGTCTTATAAACTTGAACTGTCTATATAATCGTAGAAAATCGCGGACTCTATTATGCACTTTTATACAGACACATATAGTGGTGTCATCTGGTTCCCGCCGGAAACTTCAAACTCAATCACTGTCAGAATCGGAGTACAGCACCCTTGGTCTGGGACGTTTATAGACGTTTGTATTGTTAATGTTTATTGTGAATGAACCACCGTGAATAGGACCTGCAAATACTGAAGTAAGGGCACCGGTGGGATTTGCAGACACAGTTGATTCAGGATTTGGAGGTCTGACGATGACTTCGCTTGCACTAGATGTGCTATTAGCTCTAGTGAAAGGTCTGTCACCAACATGATCAAAGCATGACGATATCGCTCTTGAAATCGTCCGGTGCTGGTTTGTGTTTAAAGTTGAGTAACTGTTGATACTCTGGATATTCTTGTGCCCGGAAATCTGGAGGATGCAGAGAATTACATAATTAGGCAACGTTTTATAGGACCAATGGAAGTAGAGATCTAGTTATTGTCTACTCTAAGCCGGACAGTGATGCATTACCCTGCATTATGAAAGCAGGAGATTTTTATAAATTTATATTAGTGTTAAACTGTTTGGGATTTAATTTCTTTAAACAAGGTAAGTGTTCATTTACTCGTAACGATTATAGGCCCTAATGATCAAGTTGAGATATTTCAATGTGAAAATAGTTTGTATCTGCATAATCTGATTTGGGGGTAATCCTTTGTCATTGAGTTTTTGTACAAGGTACTTCCTGGCACTATGGTTTGTCAGTCTTTTTCCGTTATTGTTACTCCCAGACTTGTTCATCAGACCTGGTTATATAAAAAACAGGTATAAATCTAAACTCTGAATATGAACTGAATAAATAACAAGCAATTTAATCTAGGCCTATATAAGCACCATTCCGACATCCGAAATAATTAAAGAAATTTATTACTTTGGGCTGGAATTATGCTCAAAAGATCAATTTTGACTTCAATCGACTAAAATTATGAAAAGGCTACAATGTTAGGCCTAGGTGTAAGCAAGTGCAACATTACAAATACATTCTACAATGTATCAATGACGTAATCTGACGTAAAAGGGGCGGAGTAAAAGCATTTGTGAACATACAGGCTACCACTGACAAGCCGGTATCACGTCGAAACGATACTTGGCTTCTGTAACACCCTTTTCCCCATCACATAGCCTTACTTTATCACCTACATTCACCTCAAGCGTATCCAATTCAGCCATGTTGACAGCAGACGATATTAAACAAATCGCACCTGGAACAAATCACGCGAGAGAAAAAAGTAGTTCGGGTCAAAGTTCACCAATCATGTATCCGGAAGGCCATATACCACTAGTGGAATATCACTTATATTTATCCAACACCCGCCATATTTACACAACGGCATGAGAGTGGAATAAATCAAAGTAGAATGGTAGAAAAATGTTTACTTCCCTACAATGAGTTGTATAAAAATAGAACAAAAAGAATAAAATGACAACATGTCAACACAATAACATACAATAAAACTAGGACAAAATATGAACACAAGAAATATTTACGTGGATACTCATGACACAGTACACGGAGAACAAGACCAGGTGTGCTAGAAGAGTAAGCGTCTTCTGCTTCATCGACGATATCTTTCTCAATGATATAATTATGACGACGTAAAATTTTCCTCATAAGTTTCATGCACCTGCATATTTTGTAATCGTGTGTTAACCATATTTTTCCGTCAGTTGACAATGGGACCAGGCACTTGACTGCGACAAGTAATCACTCTGGGTGTGGAATGTCGGGATGTTGCCAATTATGGACAGTTCACAACAGGGTAGTTAAAATCATCACGCTTATCATACAACTTGATGGAAACTTTTTTTTTCGTTGAAAGATCGAGCAAAATTGAATAAAGGAGCGTGGATACTTCTACTGTAAACTAAAGAACAGTTGGTGTTTCATAAACAAGTGGGTTGAAAAAAATAAGCGAATTTCAATACATCACAAGAAATGTCCTAACCTCCTTTACATGCGTTATAGAGACAATTGACGACATCACTTTCTCTCGGAATATATAATGAAATGAAAAAGAAGACAATCAGAATAATTTCATTAAACATCAGGATTGAAAGAATATCGCCATTAAATAAAGTTTTCAGAGCTAAATTCTCGATTTCATTGCTACTAGCATTTTGACGATATCTCTAGCAGTTTGTTTGTTTAAAATCAGAATAAGATAAAATATTTTGCTTTTATAAGTCTTTATAACACGGAAAAACATGCGAATAACGAATAAACTACACTGTTATGTTCTGCAACTCAAAAATAACAAATATCACAGACACTGAAATTGTCACCGTGGGAGGACATACTCGGTATTAAAGGGTATTTAGGGCATTAATATACGTTTTGGGGTTAGAAAAATCAACATAATCCCGAAAATGTACAAATAGAGTAGGACTGACAACTTTGTGTACCGAAACATATGGAATTATTTTGATTGATTATACAAAAGGAAAAAAATAGCCAATAACAACAGGTCTGTTTGAAAATGATCTATATAGCATTATCCTTCTGATCATGAAACCTTAGAAACACCTTTTTGTTGCTATTTTTTTAAGGTTCCCGTTACCAAGGTCACGAGACAAAATATCACGTGAGCAGTCGGAATGAATGATCGCAATGTTACTTGGACATCATACCAAAAACATTGGTCGTGTCCACCGGTTCACATGGTAACTGTTCATATGGTAGAGACAATCTTACATTCGTTTATTTCGATTTATATCTATTTGTGGCTTATAAGCTTTTCAATTCAGGTGAATAAAATGCTATATTCTCAGGCGTGCTTCAATATCACGTGAAATGGCGACTGATCACAATATCCTATAGGTCCAAACTGACCACCATAGTGTCTTTGGTTACCTAATTCAGTAACATATGTCAATCAAACAACGTTCTGTTGTTGTGTATTTTGATATATTTTGATTATATTAAGTCATACCTTTGTTATAACTAACCTTGAAATATTTTCTTTTACGCTTGTATGATCATCGGCCCTCTTTCTTCTTATCTAAGGACAACAATTATATATATATATATATATAATCGTTGTCCTTATAAAATATATTTTCTTTATTCAACCTCAAATGACTTTCGTAATAAAATTAAATTCCTTTCAACACGCGGTGTACTCATTCGATTGATTCACTAACATAAAATGGAATGAGATACAAGGTTCTCCAAGCATTCTTGAAACAACGTTGAAAACTACTATAGAAAACGGCTATTTAAATTAAAAAAAAAAACGGGCATCACTTAGGGAATTCGGTTATACCATCAATATACCTAACGCGGTTACCTAATAATCTGTCATTATTTTGTTTCAAAATGAAATTTCTGAAAAATTATTGGATGTTACAAATTATCGGATATAAATTATTTCTGTCAAATGGATACCGTTCACCTTTTGTGAAGACCCAAGGTTCGTGGTTGAATCTCTAGGCGGGACATATTGTGTGATGAGACACTTACCCATGACATAAAGAAAACTACCATAATTCACACTTTTAACAAATTGACATAATTTTAAAATTTGAGCGAGATGCGTTCAACTGATTTTCTGCGTGGTTCCGTAGCTGATCTGAAACTCTGGGGTATTTAGCATTCTTTTTACGATACCAAATATATTCATTCATAATTAAAACATTCATTGTCGTTCGTGATGTGGGTTTAATTTTCTGAACGAAACAGAGGCTTGATCAGTCTCTGAACACAATGTATAATGTACTTATATATAAAAATGCGTACAATAAATGTCTTCATTTATTTTTCTTATTCCATTTATTTATATTATGCATTTCGTGTTGATTTTGGACACATGTTTAGTCAAGCTGACGTAAATGATATATCTTATGCATTTTAGAAAGTAAGAAGAGATTATTAGAATAAATGCTCCGTGTGTATCATATCTTTGTATTTCAGTTTTACATCATTATATTAAATCCATGTTCCTCAAGATATATGTATAAATTTACATCAAGAACGTCTAACAGTTAATTAGTTTGTTAGACATAAGATTACATATCTTTGTTCCTCATATACTCTATTGGCATATCTTTTTTATTTTCTTATTAACGCTGAATATGTGTGAATCTCTAGTTTGGAAACTACTTAGCTCACATAGCATGGCGGCTTTATGTATTTGTCAGTTCTTTTAAACAAGCTACCTAAATTATTGGAAAACAATACATGTCTCCCACGGCGTGTGTTTTCCTTGTAAGGCATGTATTTTGTGACTTTATTTATCACTCTAGTGATGATGACGCAGACAAGGATTACTTCAGTGTGTTGTTTGTTGGTGATAAGACGGTACTATAGAAGATCAAGGTTCATCTCTGTTTTGGACCCAAAGGGAATAAGAAAGATTCCTTAATTTCCAACATCACGCCTTATCATGAATAAAGAATAATCTTAAAATATGGAAATAAGTCAAGTTTTTATGGTTGTAGGATGTGTACTATTAACATAATCATACAACTTTCATAATTTTACGTACAGGATAATTTCAAACAATAAAATGTACTTCATCGTACAGCTGTTTCGTTATTCTAGGACTCACCAGTAATGCTAAGGTCCTCCATTTTGAATCCTATGAGGCGAAGTGATGAAAAGAAATAACAAAATCTATATAGGAAGTGCTAGCTCTATTATTCAGTATAGTTCTTAATTCTGATAATCTTAGAACAAAGTACATTAGTGATATTATCGAGGTTTAGTAGCCCTACAATGTTGTAATATCAAAATGCCTTTCAAAAAGGGTAACTGCAAAATTGGTGATGTTTTGTTTTTTTTAAATTTTGTACTAAGTAAGCCTCATACCTCGATCTTACTATAAAAATGTTAATTATAAAAGTGAAAATTTCAGCTTTTTGCTGATAATTACGACCCTGCTTCCTCAATCTTTTCGTTACATGTCACTATTGATTCGATATATCGGCGCTTGTATGTCGACAGCTGACAGATGTCCTTATAGAAGGTTTAGAGACACGCAGGTTGCTGAAGATGGTGTTGAAGATTACACGAATCCTCATGGTCGTCATCAATATCTGTATGGGATTTGCTTTCCTTGTGTGATACAATGTTAGAAGGTTCGTATACCTTGTAATATGCCAAGTACATTAATCACACACCTGATTCTCGTTTGGTAACAAGACATGACTTACTCGAATTGGCCTACATATATATCACTAAATTTTCCGGAACATCTGGTCTTTTTCCTTGAGGAGTCACTCTGTCGTTATTTCGTTTTCGTTATATTTTTCCTAGTTACATTTATGTACATTTTTCTATTAAGATTTTGTTAACGTGCTAGAGATTTTTCGCTATATGTGCTACAGTGTAGATTAACGAAACCGGCATACCAGTTAAACAATAGGGTATATACATGTGTGTTCGTTGTATAGTATACAGTGTATGCGAGTTTAAAGAGGATTGCTGAAATTGCTATACATACAGTACCTGGCAATGTTTTGATAAGTATTTTTTGTTAAATGCATTGACGAGTTTTTAACCCGGATTGGCGGTTTTTATTCAGAGTCTTAACCTTCATGATATTTATCAAGAATAAAATGAGACATTTTTAACTTAAGCCATGGAATCAAAAGACAAGTTTGGTTTGCTTAAATTACCTCCTTTTCACAGAGATGGCTTCAGGAATACCCATCGATGTTACACGCTGCTCAGTCAATATGCCATCTTCTTGAAATGCTATAACCTTGCCTCTGTACCACATTCATTCCCTATAATGGCACCAACGTTGGTTTATCGAACATTTTCGTCATCCATTTAACTTAGCATCTCGCCTCCAACAGTGAGTACATGGTCATACCAAGATGTCACGAAAGAAAAAGCATTTAGAATTTCCTCAAAGAGAATGCAACAAATAAATTTGCGATTTTTTCAGCGATTCCACCTTGTTACCACTTACGACGTACACAATTGGTGATGGCTCGCATATTTGTATGTTTTTAATCTTTGCACTGTACGAATGTCACCGGCAGTTAAACGTTCAAGAACCACACATGGCCATGTTGATCACTTCGCCGCCAAAATTGATTACAGAAAACACGATATGCAAACCTTCGCCATGACTGAACAGTTTGTCATCGAAGTTTTCCATTTGTTCAAACAGTTTGTGTCATGAAATAGCGGTACATTAACATCGAAATTTACGAAAGAATCAATGTAAATGATACGAATATTGCGATGCAAACCTGAAACAACAGCTTTGTTATGTACCTTAAAAGAGGTCAAGTTATCAAGGCAGAAAATTAAAATCTTGTTGCAGTAAAACATATTAAGAGTAACTTTACCTGTGATGATATCGATAGGAATTTCTAGATTTTAGATACATTTTAATGTTTTTTCAAATCAGAAATCCGGTTGTTCCATGCAAGCACTCTTCATGCAGAAATAGAAATGACCAATTACAGACTGAAGTCACCTGTTGAAATGTCCATCTCCAATAAAGCTTCTGAATTCTAAAGATTCCATAAAAATATCAACATCATGAACAATAACAAAAGGGATGAGTGTAATGGCCTGTCTGAGGATATCATGACTAATGATTCAAATCAGGTGAAAACGTTTTGTTAAAGTGTATCCTGGGTGAAAAAAGAAATGAATATAGCATTATTTCCTATAACATAAAATCAAAAAGGTTTAAAAACACATTAAAATCGGCTGGTCCAACAACCAGATATTGACGTGTAAAGTATACGACTTTCACCTGTCCTTCCATCATACTAATTATTCTTAAATTGACTTCGGCTGAATTGGACCCTATCGGCTGTGACAACACAAGTTCAACAACTGGTAGCAGCCGCTATGCAGGAAAATGGACAGATCTAGAACAGTTATGCCATTCAACGTTCGGTTGCAAATTAGATAGTTTTGACGATGACATATACACATAAACAGACCAAGGAGATTTTGCCAGAAGTGATCAATTCACACTTATTTATTATCAACATTAGAACAAGAGATGAGACACCAGTTATATACATTTATATAAGATGGAATATCCGAACAAAACTGTATCCAGTTGAACGCAACACTCAATGTCGTGATATTTTAGATCGAAATATTCCTTTAATTGGGATTAAGATTACACTATAAAAAAAGTAGTGAAAGAAGTTTTCACACTAGTAACTACTAGTACACTAAGTAATATATAAATTTGCTAGTGCGTTCAGTTGAAACCAAAAGGAGACTCCAGGCTAACGAAGCGTGGTAATATCATAAACAGTTTGCACTTGTGAGGAATTTGTCGTACCTATTTCGTGCTGGAACGACTTTACTCCACATCATATACCGATGTATCACCTCTGTCCAAAAACACAAAAATGTATCCGTATTTTCAAAACTTTTTAACTTCAACGTTGGTATCTGATGTTTTTGATCAATAGTAAGATATATGATTTGATATGTATATATCATCATGGCAAATTAATATCATTGTGTATTCCTTCTGTTAAGTCAATAATTAAAATGTTTGATTCTACTTTTGTATAAGATGCTAAATTATATCACGGACTTAGGTAAAATATTTCTGTAATTATAGTTTCCACGAAAATATTAATGAATCATGAGGTTCTATTTTTTTGGTCGATAAACATACATGATATAAATATACACAAATTGTGATACAGCATCTTGGTTTAATTAAATCATCTCATTTCACTCCCTTGGTCTACTCAGGTGTTAAACACGCGTACATGTAAATAACACTAAACACATCTGTGTCACGTGTTGTCACGGCAAGAGGCCCAATATGCACTTTTCTACCCGTGTTAAGGTATGAGATCAAAGGGACGGCAGCAGGTGGGTAAGGGGTAACCTGGACTTAAAGTTAGTTTGTAGAATGGTGTAGGTTATGTTTCTTTCGAGCTTCTGTTTTACAGCAACGTTCTCAGTCTTGATAACGTGGAAATGCATTTGAAGAAAAATGTCAATAAATCAAATCTTATCAAATGGTTCTTTGATGTATTACTTATCTATATGAGACTTAAACGGACTGCTCTCCTTTTGTAAAATTCCTAAAATTTGGTTCGTACATTAACGTGTGTAAACTTTCTAAACTCGCTGGATTGAGTAAAACCAAAATAAATAACAACATGACCTCCTCCCCATACCTCTAATTGATTAAACTATTCAAGATAAAGTCTGTCATACATTCTACCTGCTTATTCACATTGCTTCCGGGTTTTTATAATTGTAAATTAAAGTACATATTTACTCTCATTATGACTATGTATATATATTTACACTGGAGTATGTATTAGAAATGGGCAGCAGGCGCGCTTTCGTTGTTTTGACTAATTTTTATATCTGTGTCAGTTTATGCTGTATGAATTAAGGATTCGACATAAATTCTAGAGAAAAATTGGACAATATAAATGGTAATTATTAAAGTCACTAGATTCACACATGATGAAAACAGAGATTAATATAGATAGCAGCCCATATGTGTTCAGACACCCACATACAGTACATCGTTTGTCTACTAAAAAGGGAAAATATATCATGATTGAAAGTGTAAAAAAAATCATTGTTGTTTGTATGGAGCACTTTAAGTATAACGTGCAGAAGTGAGTATCGGCGGAATATATCAAATAAGTAGCTAAAAGGCAAGTATATCAAATTTCTATAAGGCTGTATCGATATTTTGAAACTGAACTAACTCAAACGTTCACACTTTCTTGACCTTTCAGTGTATAATATGAAATATGTTATAGCTAAATAGTGCAAACCACTCTGGGTACACTTTAATATGTATATCAGGAAACAGGGCGTTTTACAGGAAAACGCTTACCAGAAGAAAATGGAGGACAATGAAAACACCATAAACACTACGTTTTAACAGGTCGTAACATGCTTAATTACCGTTCCTTAAACCTTTGATTAACGACGACAGGAAGTGTGTCTTCACCAGGTACAAGCATGGATTTGTCTTTAATTATGCATGTAAAACATTCTTTGTACGCCGGTTTAAGTCTCCCTCAAATGGTTCCTGTCAGCTGCGGTTTATCATTACAGTACATAACAAGTACTCGTCACCAAGACCCATTCAGGATGTAGTTTGTTGTGCAAACTCTAAGTACTTAAAATCCGTATTTTCTTCAACGATTAAAAGTTGTGCAAGTCTTGAATACGCGTAACCTTGAAAAAAGGTTAACATGAAAGTGTAGCTTGAAACTATTCTGAAGTTTCAACAGGGAAATTTCATTAGTACACATAACCTCCAGCACGAGAACAATGCACTACGGCAATACACATTTAGATACTGTTGACTAATAAACACTCGGAAGTACTTTCCCCAAGAGTCCGTGAGGTCTTATCATTCTTCCGCTTTGGCGGGTTTTCGTTTTTTCGCTTTGGCGGGTTCTCGTTTTTTTTTCTATGGCTGGTTTTCGTTATTTCATTTTTTCGCCCGGCGCCTTTTCACAAGATGTAAAGCGAAAAGACGAAATCTTAGGTATAGGGCACGGTATGAAACTGTTACTTCAAAGCGGAAGACGATTTTATTGATGTTTGTATTTATTTTCGGGGATATGAATATCAAACGTATATTTGTACACTTGTGAAGGTTGTTTAAACACAAAGTAAATAATAAGGTCGGTTTGACGTGAATGTTGTACACTTCAATTAGCTATTGGCTAGTACTGTTCACCTTAGAGTATTACATCAAAAAGCGTCGTCTTCGGGTAACATTAAAATGATTTCGTTTTCAGCTGATATCAAACATTGTCACGCCTCAACAAACAAGAAGCGGTAACGCAGTGTTTAAATACAAACATTGATATAATTATTTGATGTAGATCGTATAACTCAGAGACGAAAAACGGAGGACACATAAATACAAATAAAGTTATTATCAAAATAAAACTTTGGGATTTCGAGGAAGGTGTAGAGTAAGGCAGTTTGATTATCCATCCTTGCGTCTGGGAATATATTCAGATTCGAGAAATTCAATCAGTTTACATCCCAAAACATTGCGCAGTGATTTCCCCTTCAGTTTGAATTTTCCTCTCGATGCCATGATAGAATTTATGGAATACATGCCCCATTGAATTTTATTAAGTAAATATTAATGAATGATACATTGTACATACAGAGGCCTTGATAAACATTTAAAACAAAAACGTTCCGGGATTATTTGTATGATTTCAAAATATGCCAATTTCACTGATTTTGTTACTTGTTAAGTACTCCACAGAGAGCTGATCTGAAAGGTCAAAGTTAATCAAGGAAAAGCACTAAAGCCGATACAACCTCCTCACTATTAATGAATCTTCTGTATCCTGTGAGAAGATCGCCGAATCTTGCTTCTATCGCCATAATAACGCTATTTTCTTATTTGTCCTCGTGTATGGAAAGGCTATTATTGATTTACGTAATTGTCAAGCTGAGTCCATCTCACACCGCACCTAACCTGAATTTATACCGTGTAAATATGGAACATTGGCGGTCATGAAGACGACTCTACAATTACACCCTAACAGTATTTTGTCAATGATTCCAGCAGTCTGGCAATATGTTAATGGACATTGTCCATTACCTGGTTTCCAGTGAATGTCATTTCACAACACCGTTATTTGTAAACAGATGACAATCAAAGTTTGCTTACCGCCTATAATACTCCAAAACCCATCAAAACACCACCTAGAACGGTCTAGAAACACGCGAGTCTTTTACATTGCGCTGTTGTCCATGGCTGAATTGTATGGATATAAGCGGCTGAAATACTTTGTATATTTACAACAAAGAATAAGTAAAAACATTCACTGCCGTGAGATGATAGATCTTCACTCCAACAACGTATTGTTTTGCTATGATGCTGGTGATAAATTACTCTTCTATTTATGATCCATCAAAAAATGTTTTTGATCAGTTCCAAATTGATGATTGAACTTACCTTTTCTACTAACACCTCAAGCTGAAATACTGATCGCAATAACGCAATGATATATCTGCCTCGCCCTAAAGATAAAGATGTTAAGTTGTGTTATCATCGAACGTATGCTTTGTTTGAGCTAATGCCGTACCATAGCTGCAATGACAGCAATTGAAGCATGAATACGGACAAATACTTTTACCTTTTCTAAGGGTTGTACAAGAGGCACTCAAGTGAACAACACCTTTCAATACAAATCTATATATATATATATAAAGCCTACGTATGGCCAATTATTTTTCGCCTTGATGATATTTTTGATACTTTGCATGATCTTAATGTAATCGCAAAAATGTGTTTGGTAAGATATAACAAGCTGCAGCTAAAGTCTTGTCAGCTAAGGCCCCTGAACATCTTTATCAGTAGCCCTCGACCTCTGGATCGCGGATTTGAGGCCTCCGTGGGACAGTCGTCAGGTATTGGACGGAGGTCGGTAGTTTTTTTCTCGAGGAACTCGGACTTTCTTCCACCAATCAAACCTGGACGTCCTTTAAATGGCACAGACTGTAAATAGGACGTAAAACAACAATTAACCAATCTACTTTGCAGTTATCTAAGACTATTACGACAGTTACAATTGTTCTTGAAATACAGATCAGTTTTGTCCGTTGTATAATACTTGCGTCCAACGCATGAATAATTCAGATTTATATAAATGATGGAAGTGATTGACTAATAAATCAGCAGACATACATTTGAAACTTGACATCAAGAGCAATATTCCAGAAACTTAGATTCTATTTTATATCTAGATTGCGAACTTTTGACCTCAGAAAGTGATCGACTATACGGTAGGCGCAGAAACAAAGACAACATCACTTCTTCATCATTTGTTGACTCATCAGTGATGCTAATTTGACCCCGATACTATATCAAAATGACATTTAACTATCGAAATGAAATTTTGTGAATAGCACTTGAAGGTTAGTTGTTACTGCTATCCTCTTCCTAAGATGTATGAACTCAATACCACATAAACCCAATATATTTTCATTCGCTCAACACCATAACTAAAATAATGCTGTGAACATAATTATTTTCGTTGCTAATACGTGTTCGAATATTTACAACTTTTCAATTTTGGTGTTCTGATTATATCTTAAATAACCATACTTGGTGATTGTTGTCAATATTAGGAAGACACCAATCATAGATTTTTTAATGGGCAACAATTTCAATTGGAATGCTGTGTCAAATGAGATGAAATTGAATCAACCACGGAGTACCCATACATCATAAAACTTGATCACTCATTGGAATATGGCTTCTTCCTTTGTAAATGTATTTTGAAACAATAGTTTTATTGAAGCCATCCATTCTGTTAAAAGTTGGTGTTGGACTTTTCTAGCAAAAACATTAAACTTGAATATAGTTGGCTTATATATTTTTCTGTGTTGAAAACAATTTTATGTAGGTACTTGTGTTCTCAATGGTTTCTCCAAATTGAGATTTTAAATGTTTCGCTATATTGTACATTCATTAGGCAATACATTAAACATGAAAAACAAGACACTACCAACAACATTATCCTAATCCAGACTCAAATTCCAAAAAAAAAACGTTGGCAATATATGAATAAAACAAAAACTTACACGGAGACTTCTTAATAAGTACAAGTCGAATACAACCAGGTGTTCCGGAAGAGTATGCGTCTTCTGCTTCATCGACACCTGCCATGAATTAGTAATGACACGTTCTCTGATGAATACAAGGTATACAACAACGTAAATATTTAACAAACTAACGGGCGTCATACACGTCCAGCTTTATATCGCACAAAGATATAGAAAATTCCTCAACGAGATCGCTGTGACAACCGTAAATATTCCCAAGAGCTTGTAATGAAAAACAATGTCATTGTCAGATTAATAAAAACAACATATCTCATAAAACGTTTACAGGGCTTACAGACTATAGCGGTAACGGAAATGGGCACCACATGCATTGTGGGTATTCACATCCGGTTGTAATATGTATGACTGGCATTTTTCATAGTTAAAAAGACCATGGAAACTTTTCAGTGACATACACATGGTTTATTGACTCTTCAGATCCGATGACTTCTGCAGTGCGATACTTACATAAACCCTATAGGGAACGGTCGTATTTTGTAGCCATTGTTCTTATTTCTTAGACATCTTAGCTTGGCTTCACAGGAAATAGCTGTGTCTGTTTGTAGTTATTAATCCAGAATACATAGTGGCATGAAGCGGACTCAAGTGTAGCCAAAAGTCGAGAGAATTAATCCATGACACCAGACAACTTACAACACGCACTTATCACTTGGCGATGTGGTGATGCCATCTTTAATTTTCCAAAATGCATGAAACACTGTTATAATCCTCCTCCTCCTCCTCCTCCTCCTCCTCCTCCTCATCATCATCATCATCATCATCATCATCATCATCATCATCATTTCTCCTCCACATCATCATCATCATCATCACCATCACCACCATCATCATCATCATCATCATCATCATCATCATCATCATCATCATCATCATTTCTCCTCCTCCACATCCTCATCATCATCACCATCACCATCATCATCATCTCTCCTCCTCCCCTCTCTCTTCCTCCTCCTCAAGTTAGTCATTACTCTTCATCTTCCTTTTCATCGTCAACATCCTACTAGTCATTTCGTTTCCTCACCACCAATAATATCGGTGTCACCATCTACCTAATTCTCATCCTTGTTATAAATCATCATAATTGAGCGGAATCCCAGTATGTACCAACACTGCAATCAAATTGACTTAACGTTGTAAAAGTTATGCTGTAGTGTGCGATGATGGTTTAAAATGTGAAAGTTGTATCTATGTGCTGTGGTGAGTAAACATCAGATCGTCAAAGCTTAATGCAGATGTAATGGTTGATAAAGGTTTCAAAATATCTTGATCAACATTCAAGAATGGATTTCAAAAGCACTTGTAGTTCTCTTTTTTTAAACATATTTGTTGTAAACGACAAATAACCAGTATTTGTGACATCATGTTGTTAGGATCAATATCGTCTATATCTGTGAAGATAATGGCACAAATTGTAAAACCAAGAAGCGGTGGCCATGACAGATAACGCGTGAGTACAGCATGGTCTAATCTCAAATCACGTTTCTATAAATAACATCGTTAAAGTAACAATGCGTCGTCGTCGAAGGTTTGCTATTACGATTTTTTTGCTGTCCATTTAATTTTCTACGTCCATTACTGCATGGTCCACAACACTGATAACATATAGCAACACACATAAGGATATAAAACCATTCCTTACATAAACTTTGGCGGAAAGAGAAGCTGAACGGATGCTCTGACTTTATAGAAAATGCTTGAAGAAAAAGCTTTTTGGTTTCAACGATGACAAAATGTACGTATTGGACATAGTTCAAATTCATGTTAAATATACGCAGGAAGGGAGTTTTGTTGATAACGTTATTTAGTGATGATGACTCTTCGTTGATAAAAGTAGCAGTAACACACAACAACAAAGCATATAACATTTCAAATGCCAAAAAAATTAAAAAAAAAAAAAAACACACAAAAAAAAAAAAAACAAACAAACAAACAAACAAAAAAACAAATCACACGATGGATTACAAGACAAGACAATAACTAATGAAGTTATCTGTAGAAATAACAATCTAAAAAGTAATTCTGGCCTTAGATTGTCCCGTTTTGAACGAATACCTCTTTGTCTACAATCAAGAGGAGAAAACCTATCGCTTAGTGACAATGACCAGTTCCTATACAATAAGATAGCTCATGATAGTTTACACTTCAGGCAGCTTTTCTTTGGGATAGTAACAGTGTTATTCTTTAACATGGTGGTATATTGCCATTCATTTCCGGAGCTCAAAAGGTCTGTACCCTTTAGGGACCACAGGGCAAACGACAAGCGTCTAGGGGATTTAGATCAGAATATGGAATTATAATGTCTTATTATTTAATACCAAATCTAGAACATGACGTCGTCAGAGGAGAAAAGAACGGCCCAAGTTTAATTCTGTCACGTGCCGTGGTAGCATATTTATAGAATAAATGATTAAGGATTTAGCGATGTTGAACAGTAGTGGTAAAGGAAATCAATTTATCATAAGGTTAGCTCCAACGCAGTGTTACCATTACAATATTACAACATACAAAGTTCCGAGATAACACATTGAAGAATAATTCTACAAATATTACTTTTCCAGTTTCTCTGCTGATTCGTGTTGTTATCTATTCATTGAATTTTCTCTAAAATTCATCCAATGAATTTGTCAATCTAATTACCAGTTTTAATGAGATACAGAATGAAATCATAATCCGGTACGGTTTACCATTAACACATCCATGACACTTAATTACTGCACCCTTATGTACAACAGAATTATTTTTTTGTGTCCCGAACCATACCAATGTATTAAATGTCATATTGCATGTAATGTAGCTTAACTGTTCACTAGAATATTATTGAACCACCAACTCTACCTCATATGATATAACACCCGATAAGATAAAAGCACTGATAAATAGGAAATATAGCACTATCCATGAAACCTCAATGAAGTAATTCCTCAGATCTGCCCATTATACAAGCATTAGAATATTTTTCTTTGACGATAGTAAACACGTTACAACCCATCAGACCTTAGAGAGAAGACATAAAATGAGACATGGAGCCGTCTTAAGGATAAAAGCAATGCCATCAGACTGCTTGTTATGAAATGTGATTATACATTGTGTCGAGCTCGTTTACGTGAATGTCGAACACATAACGTATTCCAATATATAACTGTGTGTGTAATCAAATTTGCATCTCGCTCCACGTTTCATTATGAAGTTAAGAAGATTTTGAAGTAAAATTTGCTATTGAAGAACATTAACTATATGAAGTGTAGGGAGGGGGGGATAAAGGAACAATTTCTGTGAGTATTTAAGCAAACATTTTTTTCTGCAATGCATATGAATTTTCTCTAAATGCCAATCCAAATCCATCTGAAGCAAGATGATATTGTTATAATACTTTTACACAGTTCTTAAACAATCAAGGCAACTTTAAATAATGTTTCGCCAGCTTAAATTATCAGCTATTACAGTAGGTTCTAATGTATCATTTAAATTACATTGTCTCTTCTTTTTATGTGTTGGTATGTCACATCCTTGTCATATCGTTTCGTTAAACACGCTGTATTATCATACGTATATTGAGAAATACCGTTTTGGCTGTATCCAACCCCCATTTCAGAAACAGATAATCAAGAAAAGACTTCCATTAGATAAGGAAACGGCAATGAAATTCCGGCCTGTAAATAAAATGTTATATATATTCAGAATCTGACTACGTCTTCATTCAATTAGGCTGTGATGTTTACATGTCGTACACAACCTCTCGAACTTTGACGTGGTCTTGCTGACCTCGTACGTCATATTCCGGACAGTGGGGGACTTAAGTCCGTGTATATTGGCCGGCATTTAATTGTGGACAAATCCTTTATATACAAACTTGTTAATAACATAGGCAACCTGTCAGGACCAGCTCTAAACCGGATAAGATAGGGGGTTGGTCGCTTTATTGCGGACATCCATCACTCATAATTATCGATTATTTCTAGAATACCTAGGGCAGCGCAGAGCCATCCACCACACTTTGGTAGTAACAGGTAGCAGAGACGCACGTGTTTGTTGTATATACAACAGGTAATAGGGATAACTGCAGTCAGCTGATCCATTGACAGGTAAGTTTCTTATAATCTTTTCACGTCAACTTTTCTTTTTCTTTTCTTTAGAGACAACCTTTGTTCCTATATATAGCTCTCTGTCCGAAAGTCATACATCTGGGTACCTGAATGCACTATTAAATTATGATACGTAATATTCAGTCATCTTAATTTATATTGTACATATACGAATATAACATGATCACTAACGGTAATACACGAAAGTCCGTAATACATGATATTGTACTGCGCTAAGCTAGTATCGTGCTGCAATGTTTTAAAGTCATCGATACACCAATTTGTAAACAAGTTCGTTATATCCTCATTAACAATAGGAAAATACAATTTCTATTAAAAGGCAAATTCATGTATGTTATGCAAACATTTCATCTTCTGATGGAAAATATCTAATTTGATTAATAAAATACTGTTTAGAACACAAACATTTTGATGTTCAGAATTTAACCACGAACACTCTCTTATTAGCGCAGGTAAAAAAAAAATGCAAAAACAGCAAAATACGGGCATGTCAACAGAAACTTTGTCGAAAACATAATTCGGTGAAACTGAGAAAAAATGAACAAACCAAAACATAAACAAAAAACAGAAGGGTTATTCGGAGATATCTGAGAAAGAACAAGAAGTAGAAGACCAAGTGTTCCTGATGAGGAAGCGTCTTCTGCGTCATCGTCGACACCAAAACTGACCAACCCAAATTATCTTATGCAAATTATCAGATACATTTATGTTAACCTGTTAATTGGTCTGTTGTACAGTGTCGTCAAGACAGTATAAAGATATTTTCACATTCGCTGGTTTGGGAAATAGAACCCGGCACGTCTCGGTCAAAGGCAAGTACGTTGCCACTTTGCGAACAAACCACCTCTACAGTATTCAGATTTTGACTCGTCTGTGTGAATATGTTATGAGTGCCCATCGCTCTGTCAACAATAAGAAAATGTAATGTAGGAGACAACGTTTAGCAATCATTACATGTATCGCTTATCATTCGCTACAAAGAGGACAGCCGCTTAGGTTTGAGAATTCGCAAAGGAATCCGAACGTTTTTGAATTAAAGACAATATTAATTATTGTAGTTGCATGTTCTAATCTAATATCCAGGGACCAAAAAAAAAAGACAGTTTCTCGTAAAAACGGTTTACCTCGTTCTGTGTGAAACATCCTTGAAGTGATTTCCTATTTGCTACTGTATCAGGGATTATTGATCTGTTGCTTCGCGATGGCTTCTTTGTGACCTCAAATGTCTCTAAATCGTAAATCGGGGTTACACTGTTCACGTTTTCAATGTACGCTGTCACCGAGCTGCTAGGCATTCTCGCTGCCTTATATTTTAACTTTCTTTCTGAAACATGTATTTGCAGAATTCGAGAATGATTTTGACGTTGAGATTCCTGTCAATATGTACAAGATATACATGTTATTCAAATGAAACGATAAATATCCTCTAGCTTTACAATGATTGCAAACGAGGCGTACCTATTATCGCCACCAGCCCATTGACTCGTTACTACTTGTTTCGATAACAAAGGGAGACATACTAATTCACATAGTGTGAGTGAACTGATGTCTCGATTTCATGTCACAATTCGATTTCATCTCGCACAATTTATCTAATGCAGCTCTGGGAGACCTTCACTGTCACACATTAATATCGAATTACTTGTTGCTTTTTTCTATAACGAAACCAAAATGTACAGTTTTTCATCAAGTTGTATGATAAACGTGATAATTTCAATTTTTCCTATGGTACATTTTCCATTTTTGATAGCCAAATCCCAGCATCCCCAACCTGTGTTATTTAAATGTCGAAGTTGATTCGATATTCAATAGAATGCTCCTATTATCGCGATTTTCGTGCTAGAAGTCGTCAACTGATTGACAAACGTCGTAATATTGATCGCACTTAGAAATATTTCTTCCTTTCTTCAATATGGTGAATTTCAGTAAAGTTCCATTAGTTGTAATAATACCATATTAGAGGTAGTTAATTGACGCCTAAATCATCTGTAATAGTTGTATATTTTCCTCGAGTATAATACTTTTACTGTGACACAGTGACTGGACATTGAAATAGAACCAATTAACGATATGTCTTCGTTGTGTCTTCGTTGTTTTGCTTTTTATTTTGCTAGATTAAAAGCCGTCTCCTTTTTTCTTCTGTTCATAAATGCGACGATGATGTTAACCTTCTTTAATTATCTGGCATTGCTTAAGAACGTTCTATCAGGGGATGAATCAGCCGAGGCTCGTAAATTCTCATTAACTACTGACAGAGAAGACGGGTGTGTTTCGTGTCGGTAACCTTTTGTTGCCGATTTATGTTACACATATCAAACGATTCCATAGTAAGATACATTTCGTAATTGGTTTGGATTACAATTTAATTTGTTAGTCTGCTTGAGTTATGAATGATATAAGAAACTGTTGAGATGGTCGTGCATGTAACTGTCCCTATTCTTAAAGTCGTGTAGTAAACGTCGCAGTGTATCACTGTAGTGATGTAGTACACGTACAGTGTATCACTGTAGCGATGTAGTACACGTCACAGTGTATCACTGTAGCGGTTTAGTACACGTCACGTTGTATCACTGTAGTGGTGTAGTCACTGTGTATCACTGTAGTGGTGTAGTCATAGTGTATCACTGTAGTGGTGTAGTAAACGTCACAGTGTATCACTGTGGTGGTGTAGTACACGTCACAGTGCATCACTGTAGTGATGTAGTCACAGTGTATCACTGTAGTGGTGTAGTACACGTCATAGTGTATCATTGTAGTGGTGTAGTAAACGTCATAGTGTATCACTGTAGTGGTGTAGTACACGTCACAGTGTATCACTGTAGTGGTGTAGTAAACGTCACAGTGTATCACTGTAGTGGTGTAGTAAACGTCACAGTGTATCACTGTAGTGGTGTAGTACACGTCACAGTGCATCACTGTAGTGATGTAGTCACAGTGTATCACTTTAGTGGTAGTACACGTCACAGTGCATCACACACAGTGTCACAGTGCATCACTGTAGTGGTAGTCACAGTGTATCACTGTAGTGGTGTAGTAAACGTCACAGTGTATCACTGTAGTGGTGTAGTAAACGTCACAGTGTATCACTGTAGTGATGTAGTACACGTCACAGTATATCACTGTAGTGGTGTAGTAAACGTCACAGTGTATCACTGTAGTGATGTAGTTCACGTCACAGTGTATCACTGTAGTGGTGTAGTAAACGTCACAGTGTATCACTGTAGTGGTGTAGTACACGTCACAGTGTATCACTGTAGTGATGTAGTCACAGTGTATCACTTTAGTGGTTTAGTACACGTCACAGTGTATCACTGTAGTGGTGTAGTAAACGTCACAGTGTATCACTGTAGTGATGTAGTTCACGTCACAGTGTATCACTGTAGTGGTGTAGTAAACGTCACAGTGTATCACTGTAGTGGTGTAGTAAACGTCACAGTGTATCACTGTAGTGGTGTAGTACACATCACAGTGTATCACTGTAGTGATGTAGTACACGTCACAGTGTATCATTGTAGTGGTGTAGTAAACGTCACAGTGTATCACTGTAGTGGTGTAGTACACATCACAGTGTATCACTGTAGTGGTGTAGTACACGTCACAGTGTATCACTATAGTGGTGTAGTACACGTCACAGTATATCACTGTAGTGGTGTAGTACACGTCACAGTGTATCACTGTAGTGATGTAGTACACGTCACAGTGTATCACTGTAGTGGTGTAGTACACGTCACAGTGTATCACTGTAGTGGTTTAGTACACGTCACAGTATATCACTGTAGTGATGTAGTCACAGTGTATCACTGTAGTGGTGTAGTACACGTCACAGTGTATCACTGTAGTGGTGTAGTAAACGTCACAGTGTATCACTGTAGTGGTGTAGTACACGTCACAGTGTATCACTGTAGTGGTGTAGTAAACGTCACAATATATCACTGTAGTGGTGTAGTACACGTCACAGTGTATCACTGTAGTGATGTAGTACACGTCACAGTGTATCACTGTAGTGGTGTAGTAAACGTCACAGTGTATCACTGTAGTGGTTTAGTACACGTCACAGTATATCACTGTAGTGATGTAGTCACAGTGTATCACTGTAGTGGTGTAGTACACGTCACAGTGTATCACTGTAGTGGTGTAGTAAACGTCACAGTGTATCACTGTAGTGGTGTAGTACACGTCACAGTGTATCACTGTAGTGGTGTAGTACACGTCACAGTGTATCACTGTAGTGGTTTAGTACACGTCACAGTGTATCACTGTAGTGGTGTAGTACACGTCACAGTGTATCACTGTAGTGATGTAGTCACAGTTTATCACTGTAGAGTTTTAGTACACGTCACAGTGTATCACTGTAGTGATGTAGTCACAGTGTATCACTGTATTGGTGTAGTACACGTCACAGTGTATCAATGTAATGGTGTAGTACACGTCACAGTGTATCACTGTAGTGGTGTAGTACACGTCACAGTGTATCACAGTAGTGGTGTAGTACACGTCACAGTGTATCACTGTAGTGGTGTAGTACACATCACAGTGTATCACTGTAGTGGTGTAGTCACAGTGTATCACTGTAGTGGTGTAGTAAACGTCACAGTGTATCACTGTAGTGGTTTAGTACACGTCACATTGTATTACTGTAGTGGTGTAGTCACAGTGTATCACTGTAGTGGTGTAGTAAACGTCACAGCGTATCACTGTAGTGGTGTAGTACACGTCACAGTGTATCACTGTAGTGATGGAGAAATACTATTCGCTTAGATAAAAGATTACAGTGAAACGTTGATTCTAAATTGCAGTTATATTTAGTAAAATACTAATAAATTTGTACACTATTTTGGAAAGGCAAGGAGCAAAGCTTACTTAAGATATGGACATTGCAACACAATGTCAAGTTATATCGATGGATGTCTGCACATTTGCTGTCGTGCCACACTCATCTGGCTATCAAAGGATGTCGGGTAATATGTTAAATTATAAAGTTGTCGATGTTATAAGAGAAACGTTATTGCATGGTACAGTATGGAGCAGAGCGCATAAAGAGGTGTTTAAAGGGAGATAATTTTATTTAGTATCAGAAAACGTTACATAACTCACAATGTTGGCCAAATGTTTGATCATAGCAAATATTCTATTATCTAAAAAGGTATGCGATTTATTAAGCTAATCAGTAATATTGATAATAGTTTACGTATTAACATCTTTGTATGTGGAAGTCAACTCGAGTGAAACACATGAAGTATAATAGAGTTTTTCTAACCTCATGGAGTCATTGTTCAATGTATGCTATCTTAGAACCTTATACCGAGCTCGGAGGAGAAACAGTGGGGATACGTTTATATGTCATTGTTTTGCACTTACTTTGTGAGTCATGTTCTCTATGTATTATAGAATAGAGAATATACTACAATGATATCATCAACTGTATCCTTAATTTGAGCAGAACAGTCGATGGTATATATCATATGTTTCATGCTTATAACTTAATGAAGATAAGTACCTACTAAAAATCAAAAGGCAACATAATTTATCTTACCAAGTTAAGAACGCTTATTTACCAACTGTCTTGGCACTTTCGATTCTGTTGTAAATTGCCATACCTTGGTAATTGCCTATGTCATCTTTTAGCAAACCGTGACCACTGTATAAGATGAACAACACATCTTATCCCTGTGACACAAAACGAGAATAATCTCTTCCATATTCAGTAAAATACCTTTCCATGCTCCATTCTGAATTACTTGCAGATTTCAAACTGCTTGAACACGGTACGTAGCTTGAAGAATCTGTCGTTGAGTAGTAGGCGCTATCGTCATTAAAGGAAGACCCCTTGAATGCATTGACATTAAGTGGGTCCCTGCCATGCTTATCAGGAATTGTCCTTTATGCAAGTTAGGTTGTGACCTTATGTAATCTTTCCACGCCTAAACTGAAAGGTATCCTTTGTAAACCTCTAAAATGGTCAATGACTACGTTGTCGATAAACATGTTGTCGAGGAACATCTGGTCGTATTCTCCTTGCAACTTTTCAAATGTCCCCGTGTAAATCTTTCTTTCCCCCATATTTTACCATAGTTTCAATGAGTAGGAGTTAGAACTAAGATTCAGTGGATATGTCAGTATTTTCTTTTTTTCGTTTGTTTTGTGTTGTTTTGTTCTCTCGTACGGGTTTTAATGAAGATTCTTCGTTTTTTTAACGAAATATACCATGGTTGTTTTACATGTACACGACTCAAGTATAGCAAGTTTACTGAGATGTTGGAGACATGTGATCGCAGCATCGAATTTTTTTTTAAAAAATCTTTATTCCCTTGACAAAAGAAAAAATGACATAAAAGGGGATTCGGAAATTTTCAACTCCAAATCACACGTCCAGAAAGTACTCGCTGTAACAGCTGACCTTTCGCAACGTCTTAAATTATAGCTTTACAAAGATCTAATATGATACGATCGAATCTCTTTGTGTGTATGTTGTAACATTGGTTTGTGTTAACCTTGTCCTATCGTCTCTGTGTCAGACTGTTTATGTTTGATGTTTTCTGTGTATGTTGTAACATTGGTTTGCGTTAACCTCGTCCTATCGTCACTGTGTCAGACTGTTTATGTTTGATGTTTTCTGTATCAATGTAACATTGGTTTGTGTTAACCTTGTCCTATCGTCACTGTGTCAGACTGTTTATGTTTGATGTTTTCTGTGTATGTTGTAACATTGGTTTGTGTTTACTCTTGTCCTATCGTCTTTATGTCAGACTGTTTATGTTTGATGTTTTTTGTGTATGTTGTAACATTGGTTTGTGTTTACTCTCGTCCTATCGTCTTTGTGTCAGACTGTTTATGTTTGATGTTTTCTGTGTATGTTGTAACATTGGTTTGTGTTTACTCTCGTCCTATCGTCTCTGTGTCAGACTGTTTATTAATGTTTGTTTGTGTTTTCTGTTGTGTCTGACTGTTTACTTGATGTTTTCTGTGTATGGTGTAACATTGGTTTGTGTTGTTTGATGTTTTCTGTGTATGTTTGTGTTAACTTGTTTGTGTGATGTTTTCTGTGTATATGTAACATTGGTTTGTGTTGTGTCGTCTCTGTGTCAGACTGTTTATGTTTGATGTTTTCTGTGTATGTTGTAACATTGGTTTGTGTATGTCACTGTGCAGACTGTTTATGTTTGATGGTTTTTGTTGATGTTGTAACATTGGTTTGTGTTAACCTTGTTCTATCGTCACTGTGTCAGACTGTTTATGTTTGATGTTTTCTGTATCAATGTAACATTGGTTTGTGTTAACCTTGTCCTATCGTCTCTGTGTCAGACTGTTTATGTTTGATGTTTTCTGTATCAATGTAACATTGGTTTGTGTTAACCTTGTCCTATCGTCACTGTGTCAGACTGTTTATGTTTGATGTTTTCTGTGTATGTTGTAACATGTTTGTGTTGTTGTCCTTGTGTTTGTGTTAGACTGTGTTTGATGTTTTTGTTGTGTATGTAACATTGGTTTGTGACCTTGTCCTACTGTGTCAGACTGTTTATGTTTTGTCCTATCGTCTCTGTGTCAGACTGTTTATGTTTGATGTTTTCTGTATTTTTGTTTGTATGTCTGTAACATGTTTGGTTTGTGTAACATTGGTTTGTGTGTCCTGTCGTCTATGTCAGACTGTTTATGTTTGATGTTTTCTGTGTATATTGTAACATTGGTTTGTGTTATCCTCGTCCTATCGTCTCTGTGTCAGACTGTTTATGTTTGATGTTTTCTGTGTATGTTGTAACATTGGTTTGTGTTAACCTTGTCCTATCGTCTCTGTGTCAGACTGTAACTTGTTTGTGTTAACTTGGTCCTTGTGTTGTCAGACTGTTTATGTTTATCGTGTATGGTGTGTCACTGTGTCAGACTGTTTATGTTTGATGTTTTCTGTATATATGTAATATTGGTTTATGTTCACGTTCGTCCTATCGTCTCTGTGTCAGACTGTTTATGTTTGATGTTTTCTGTATATATGTAACATTGGTTTGTGTTAACCTTGTCCTATCGTCACTATGTCAGACTGTTTATGTTTGATGTTTTCTGTGTATGTTGTAACATTGGTTTGTGTTTACTCTCGTCCTATCTTCTTTTTGTCAGACTGTTTATGTTTGATGTTTTTGGTGTATGTTGTAACATTTGGTTTGTGTTTACTCTCGTCCTATCGTCTTTGTGTCAGACTGTTTATGTTTTATGTTTTTTGTATCAATGTAACATTGGTTTGTGTTAACCTTGTCCTATCGTCACTATGTCAGACTGTTTATGTTTGATGTTTATCATGACTGTTTGTGTTTTGATGTTTTATGTTTGATGTTTTTGTGTTGTATTGTATTGTGTTAATGTCCTTCGTCTGTGTATGTTGTAACTCTGTGTCAGACTGTTTATGTTTGATGTTTTCTGTGTATGTTGTAACATTGGTTTGTGTTTACTCTCGTCCTATCGTCTTTGTGTCAGACTGTTTATGTTTGATGTTTTCTGTATATATGTAACATTGGTTTGTGTTTACCCTCGTCCTATCGTCACTGCGTCAGACTGTTTATGTTTGATGTTTTCTTTGTATGTTGTAACATTGGTTTGTGTTAACCTTGTCCTATCGTCTCTGTGTCAGACTGTTTATGTTTGATGTTTTCTGTGTATGTTGTAACATTGGTTTGTGTTAACCTTGTCCTATCGTCTCTGTGTCAGACTGTTTATGTTTGATGTTTTCTGTGTATGTTGTAACACATTGTCCTATCGTCTCTGTGTTGTTTATGTTTGATCGTCTCTGTGTCAGACTGTTTATGTTTGATGCTTTCTGTATATCTGTATCATTGGTTTGTGTTAACCTTGTCCTGTCGTCTCTGTATCAGACTGTTTATGTTTGATGTTTTCTGTATATGTTGTAACATTGGTTTGTGTTTACTCTCGTCCTATCGTCTCTGTGTCAGACTGTTTATGTTTGATGTTTTCTGTGTATGTTGTAACATTGGTTTTTGTTTACGTTCGTCGTCTCTGTGTCAGACTGTTTATGTTTGATGTTTTCTGTGTATGTTGTAACATTGGTTTGTGTTTACTCTCGTCCTATCGTCTCTGTGTCAGACTGTTTATGTTTGATGTTTTCTGTGTATGTTGTAACATTGGTTTGTGTTAACCTCGTCCTATCGTCACTGTGTCACACTGTTTATGTTTGATGTTTTCTGTATCAATGTAACATTGGTTTGAGTTAACCTTGTCCTATCGTCACTATGTCAGACTGTTTATGTTTGATGTTTTCTGTATATATGTAACATTGGTTTGTGTTAACCTCGTCCTATCGTCACTGTGTCAGACTGTTTATGTTTGATGTTTTCTGTGTATGTTGTAACATTGGTTTGTGTTAACCTTGTCCTATCGTCTCTGTGTCAGACTGTTTATGTTTGATGTTTTTTCTGTATATCAGACTGTTTATGTTTGATGTTTTCTGTGTAACATTGGTTTGTGTTAACCTTGTCCTATCGTCTCTGTGTCAGACTGTTTATGTTTGATGTTTTCTGTGTATGTTGTAACATTGGTTTGTGTTAACCTTGTCCTATCGTCTCTGTGTCAGACTGTTTATGTTTGATGTTTTCTGTATATCTGTATTATTGGTTTGTGTTAACCTTGTCCTATCGTCTCTGTGTCAGACTGTTTATGTTTGATGTTTTCTGTATATATGTAACATTGGTTTGTGTTAACCTTGTCCTATCGTCTCTGTGTCAGACTGTTTATGTTTGATGTTTTCTGTAGATATGTAACATTGGTTTGTGTTTACCCTCGTCCTATCGTCACTGCGTCAGACTGTTTATGTTTGATGTTTTCTGTATATATGTAACATTGGTTTGTGTTAACCTTGTCCTATCGTCACTGTGTCAGACTGTTTATGTTTGATTTTTTCTGTGTATGTTGTAACATTGGTTTGTGTTAACCTCGTCCTATCGTCTCTGTGTCAGACTGTTTATGTTTGATGTTTTCTGTATATATGTAACATTGGTTTGTGTTAACCTCGTCCTATCGTCACTGTGTCACACTGTTTATGTTTGATGTTTTCTGTATCAATGTAACATTGGTTTGTGTTAACCCTCGTCCAATCGTCACTGCGTCAGACTGTTTATGTTTGATGTTTTCTGTGTATGTTGTAACATTGGTTTGTGTTAACCTTGTCCTATCGTCTCTGTGTCAGACTGTTTATGTTTGATGTTTTTTGTATCAATGTAACATTGGTTTGTGTTAACCTTGTCCTATCGTCACTGTGTCAGACTGTTTATGTTTGATGTTTTCTGTATATATGTAACATTGGTTTGTGTTAACCTTGTCCTATCGTCTCTGTGTCAGACTGTTTATGTTTGATGTTTTCTGTGTATGTTGTAACATTGGTTTGTTTTTGTGTTTGATGTTTTCTGTATATATGTAACATTGGTTTGTGTTTACTCTCGTCCTATCGTCTCTGTGTCAGACTGTTTATGTTTGATGTTTTCTGTATCAATGTAACATTGGTTTTTGTTAACCTTGTCCTATCGTCACTGTGTCAGACTGTTTATGTTTGATGTTTTCTGTGTATGTTGTAACATTGGTTTGTGTTAACCTTGTCCTATCGTCTCTGTGTCAGACTGTTTATGTTTGATGTTTTCTGTGTATGTTGTAACATTGGTTTGTGTTAACCTTGTCCTATCGTCTCTGTGTCAGACTGTTTATGTTTGATGTTTTCTGTGTATGTTGTAACATTGGTTTGTGTTAACCTTGTCCTATCGTCTCTGTGTCAGACTGTTTATGTTTGATGTTTTCTGTATCAATGTAACATTGGTTTGTGTTAACCTTGTCCTATCGTCTCTGTGTCAGACTGTTTATGTTTGATGTTTTCTGTGTATGTTGTAACATTGGTTTGTGTTAACCTTGTCCTGTCGTGTCTGTCTGTGTTTATGTTTGATGTTTTCTGTTGTTGTAACATGTTTGATGTTTTCTGTGTATTTATGTTTAACATTGGTATGTGTGTAACATTGGTTTGTGTTAACCTTGTCCTATCGTCACTGTGTCAGACTGTTTATGTTTGATGTTTTCTGTATAGATGTCACATTGGTTTGTGTTAACCTCGTCCTGTCGTCACTGTGTCAGACTGTTTATATTTGATGTTTTCTTTATATATGTAACATTGGTTTGTGTTAACCTTGTCCTATCGTCACTGTGTCAGACTGTTTATGTTTGATGTTTTCTGTGTATGTTGTAACATTGGTTTGTGTTAACCTTGTCCTATCGTCTCTGTGTCAGACTGTTTATGTTTGATGTTTTCTGTGTATGTTGTAACATTTGGTTTATGTTTGCGCTCGTCCTATCGTCTCTGTGTCAGACTGTTTATGTTTGATGTTTTCTGTATAGATGTAACATTGGTTTGTGTTAACCTTGTCCTATCGTCACTGTGTCAGACTGTTTATGTTTGATGTTTTCTGTGTATGTTGTAACATTGGTTTGTGTTAACCTTGTCCTATCGTCTCTGTGTCAGACTGTTTATGTTTGATGTTTTCTGTATAGATGTAACATTGGTTTGTTTTTACGCTCGTCCTATCGTCTCTGTGTCAGACTGTTTATGTTTGATGTTTTCTGTATCAGTGTAACATTGGTTTGTGTTAACCTTGTCCTATCGTCACTGTGTCAGACTGTTTATGTTTGATGTTTTCTGTGTATGTTGTAACATTGGTTTGTGTTAACCTTGTCCTATCGTCACTGTGTCAGACTGTTTATGTTTGATGTTTTCTGTATATATGTAACATTGGTTTGTGTTAACCTTGTCCTATCGTCACTGTGTCAGACTGTTTATGTTTGATGTTTTCTGTGTATGTTGTAACATTGGTTTGTGTTTACGCTCGTCCTATCGTCTCTGTGTCAGACTGTTTATGTTTGATGTTTTCTGTGTATGTTGTAACATTGGTTTGTGTTTACTCTCGTCCTATCGTCTCTGTGTCAGACTGTTTATGTTTGATGTTTTCTGTATCAATGTAACATTGGTTTGTGTTAACCTTGTCCTATCGTCACTGTGTCAGACTGTTTATGTTTGATGTTTTCTGTATATGTTGTAACATTGGTTTGTGTTTACTCTTGTCCTATCGTCTTTATGTCAGACTGTTTATGTTTGATGTTTTCTGTGTATGTTGTAACATTGGTTTGTGTTAACCTTGTCCTGTCGTCTCTGTGTCAGACTGTTTATGTTTGATGGTTTTTGTTGAATTATGGCCACATGTCGGTATTTTCTTTGTTGTTTTTGCTTGGAGGACTAATCTTATCTGATCCCACAATTAACCCCAATCAAATATCGTTCGGACAAGGTCTGAGGTTTTCCTGTTTTTTCTTTTTCTCTCTCTCTCTTTTAATCTATTATGACTGTCGTAGTCGTGACAGAATGATTTATCTAGCTTTTGATGTTCATAAATCTTAATTTCAGGTTGACATATCTGTAGTACTGGAAGATATATATAGTTGTGTGTTCCTTGCAGGTATAAAGAAGAATCTCGGCCTGTATAATAGCATTTCTTTCACACTATCGATCGCAAAAGTAGTTTCACAGGCCGAGGGCGTCTACATATTGAAAGCTTGTCTAATTTTCTGTCGTTTGTTCGAAGAACATCGAACAGATCTTGTCTTATTTAGTTCCCTTTTTAAGTATTGGAAATATAATATTTTCTAATCATCCCACATTGGCACATTTGATACCAATATATAGATGGTAATTATATCTCCAAATCAATTAAACGAAGTCAAATATTAACGAAAACAGATCTACAATGAGGTAATTATAACATGTGTCATGTGAATAAGCTTAGATATCAAAGAAAAACAACGTGGGAATATTTATTTTAACAGTGTATCTCTAGGAAATGTCCATACAGGAATGGTGTATCACCAACAAACCATGTACTGACAAACGCCTTTATCTCTTTGAAATATTCGTTAGTAGTGTTTCGGTACATTGGCAGTTACTAAGGTCCAACGCAGATGCTGGAGACTTGGGTGTAAATTTCGACAAACGAAAGATCATGGCTTTAATATTACGATTTCTTGATAGTAAGATGTCCAAAACATCGGTGGAGTTGGTGTTGATTTTCATTCCAATATTCCGTTACTTCTTTATTCTTCTTCTTTGTATTCAATTTATTGACCGGTAAGACTGCATTGCTTTATCTCAACATTGTTAGTCAGAAGCTGATGGCGTTTTCACTAAATTAATATGTCTACTGGATGATTTCCTGTTTCACCCACAAAGACAATACATCATAGCGTCTCTCTCTCGCCCGTATCTCTGATCTAAGTGACATTCTAATTTGAAGAAAAAAATATGATGACGACTTTTCCTGTGGTGTATTGCAAACATCACTTTCCGTTGTTTTTTTTTCCTTGTCAGTGATTAAATATTTCGGATATTATACTCAATGTGCATTGCGTCATCAAGAAGGACCGAATGTTATCGTTGATTATGTTTTGACTTGAAGTCATACGACAGATGTATTTCTGTGAATGTCACGTGTTGTATACATCACTGTCTGTGTCATCGTTCTGACACAATTTCATAGTTTCATTTGTCCAGCGTGTTTCCATTCGATTTTTGGGAATAGTGTCTACCAAATAAAGAAGCAATCACACAATTACGTCTTATATGCGTCTCGTGTAATTACCAATCGCTAAGCTTCGGGCATTGATTCGCGTCGATGTTACAGTGGTCCACCTACATTGCCGTAGAGATGACAAGGGGGCTACCTGTTAAAACCTGCCATCTAGAGGCCAGTAATTGCATTACTCAATAGCGAGATATTGGCAGTCTGGTTATGTGCTATATTGCCGCACTAGATCTAATAAAATTAGAATTGAATGTACCACCTTTTCAAAAGTGACCCACTTTAACCGCCGAGATGTTATAAGGCTGCCAGGAATTAGTCCTTTATCGGCGACTACCGCTATCATTGTATCAGGTTTCAAATAGATCACATTAAAATTTATACATTAATTATCTCTTTTTATTCAAGAATTCTTGTTAGAAAATGTTATGAAAAAATACCTGAACCTCCTTATTTCGAACTCGTATAACTCAAAGTCCCAATTTGATGCGAATTATTTCGACGATCCAAACTTCATTCACACCAAATGTTCGAACTCACTTAAATCGATTACTTGGATAACTCGAAAATTTCCTGTGGTCATGTCGACTTCGAGCTATCTTGGTTGGACTGTATGTATATATATCATACAAGTAAACCACAAGTCCAAATCAATAACTTCCCATGAAATGCTTAATGGATCGTTGTCAAAGCCTGTCAGCGCATACTTACAGCTTTCACTGTACTTTTTACAAGTATCACTTGCTTTCCGCAAAACGATACGATAATGATAAAAAGCAATAGTATAATACATTATGATATGTGCTTAATGTAATTATTCAAATTATGTCCCGTAGGAATATTTAGATTCTGGTTTGTATTTTGTATAATTATTTAGATTCCGGTCTGTATTATTAGGATTTTAAAGATTCTGTACTGAATTGGTAGGATTTTAAATAGTCTGGTCTGTATTAGTAGGAGTTTAAAGATTCTGGTCTGTATTGGTAGGATCTTAAATATTCCGGTCTGTATTGGTAGGATTTTAAAATTCTGGTCTATATTGGTAGGATTTTTATGATTCTGGTCTGTATTGGTAGGATTTTAAAAATTTTCGACTGAATTGGTAGGATTTTAACGATTCCGGTCTGTATTGGTAGGATTTTCAAATTCTGGTCTGTATTGGTAGGATTTTAAAGATTCTGGTCTGTATTGGTAGGATTTTAAAGATTCTGGTTTGTATTGGTAGGATTTTAAAGATTCTGGTTTGTATTGGTAGGATTTTAAAGATTCTGGTTTGTATTGGTAGGATTCTAAAATTCTGGTCTATATTGGTAGGATTTTAAAGATTCCAGTCTGTATTGGTAGGATTTTAAAGATTCCAGTCTGTATTGGTAGGCATTTAAAGATTCTGGTTTGTTTTGGTAGGATTTTTATGATTCCAGTCTGTATTGGTAGGCATTTAAAGATTCTGGTTTGTTTTGGTAGGATTTTTATATTCTGGTCTGTATTGGTAGGATTTTGAAAATTCTGGTCTATATTGGTAGGATTTCAAAGATTCTGTTTGTATTGATAGGCATTTAAAGATTCTGGTTTGTATTGGTAGGATTTTAAAGATTCCAGTCTGTATTGGTAGGCATTTAAAGATTCTGGTTTGTATTGGTAGGATTTTAAAGATTCTGGTCTATATTGGTAGGATTTCAAAGATTCTGTTTGTATTGATAGGCATTTAAAGATTCTGGTTTGTATTGGTAGGATTTTAAAGATTCTGGTCTATATTGGTAGGATTTCAAAGATTCTGGTCTGTATTGGTAGGATTTTAAAGATTCTGGTCTGTATTGGTAGGATTTTTATGATTCTGGTCTGTATTGGTAGGATTTTAAAATTCTGGTCTATATTGGTAGGATTTTAAAGATTCTGTCTGTATTGGTAGGATTTTAAAGATTCCAGTCTGTATCGTCCTTTACATAATCATTTCCGATGCAGCATATGTTTTTTTTCCCAGATTTTGATGGTTCATTCGGAGTAACTAAGATGAGCAGCTTCGTGTTTAATTCCTCTACTGAGTATGACATTCTATTTGTCGCGGGAAGCTTTAGCAATTTGTCGCTATTTAAACCTCTTCGTTACGAGATTATTCTGGAACAGCCTATAATCAGCTGTGTAAGTGTTGGTAGGCGTGATACGGTCCCCTATCGCCATATTGATTGCGTAAATCACCACAAGGATGAATTGTTACTAATGAATTTATTCTTTCGATAATTCGCAACTATACCTCTCCATTTATACGTTATGATATTGAATTGAATATTCTTTTTTATTTTATATTTTTAACCCTATGTTATTCTGTTGCAGAGCAGAAAAGGGAATGCATATTGATTAGGAAAGGAAAAACACACACTAGAGGGCGGCTACTTCTGGGGGCAGATTCTGAAGGAGGCTTCCTGGTAATTTAGCATGTGTCATGGAATCGGTGAGGGAATGGCTTTTGAACAAATGTAAAATAAATGCCTTGGTCAACCAGGACCAGGCAACAACTGGTAACGGAAATGACTACAATAAACAGCTTTGTGGGGCATTGACGCCAAAAACGATCCCTGAATTTGTTATTCCGAAGTCTGGTGATTCTTCCCGGAGGCAAAGTTCGGAATTAGAATCTATTGAGGAAGATGTTCCTTTCCGAGGATTTTCCCCAAGAAATAGCATTGCTTCTTCCGGTAAGACAAGTCCAGTGCATTCTCCGATGGGGTCGAGTACATGCCTTGATGTGCCTAAACATCCAATTTCTCGATCGGTTCCTGTTTCTCCTAAACATGAGGTGAGGAATATTGTTTGTCAGGGAAGCACTCATTCCCTTGCTTATAGCGACAATGGCGACGACTTTACAAACTCTGACCCCCTTTCATTTGCCGCTATGTCGCTTTCCCACTTCCGCACGAAAACTCCAGCATTTGGGTTCACGACGCTCACTCAATGTCCTCACACACGGCGGAAGGAGTCACTTTTTCACGCCGGAAGTGATTCTCTTATCCCATACAAACGGACAAATTCGTTCGAAGGCCTGCGCGTGCGTTACGACAAAGATTGGCCACCTACGTATCATCTATCCGATTCCAATGGATTGTCGTATGACCAAACTCAGATGCCAGCTGTAATCGTCACACCCTCTGCTCAAACAGATGTGGACGAGACGTCCGAGAAACAACGATCTTTTTCAGCAATGCACCTGTCAAATTCGCTTGATGTTAACTATAGTTTGCCGTACTTCAAATCAAAGCTTAAATACTATCGCCGTCGGTCATCCTTACTTGGGCTTGACGATGAAGTAGATGAGTATTCAGATTCGAGCAGTACTGATATTAAGCGCCGATCAATGTCAGCCCTTTACCCTTCTTCAAAAGACCCACCTGCACAAAAACGACATTCCTCTCCACAACTTCGCACTTTGAACGAATCTTTTGAACAATCATCTCTACCGAAACCTCGCATTGCATTCGGTGATACCCAGTGCCAGTTTCTTGTGCAGTACGGAGAGTTGAAATTTGCCTTCCAGTATCTTGCGAAATCGAAACAGTTGAAGGTTACTATATTGAGGGCGGAGAACTTAGGTGGGCACGGAAAAACAGATCAAAACATGAATGCTTATGTCAAGGTGTACTTGTTGCCAGGAAAACTTCAGAAACAATCCTCAGATATAATCAAACACACACGGTGCCCAGTCTTTGAGCAGGAGTTCTACTTCACTGGATTAACGCTTGAGCAGTTGCATGCGATGACACTGCGTATAAAGTTGTTTCACAAGGGACACAACCTCCGACTTCCGGAATTCATCGGCAAGGTTGATGTTAACCTAGATAGCTACGACCTTCTAACAGAGAACCGGATGTGGAAGGACTTGGACATAAAACGAGACAAAGAGGTAGGTTAATGTCATAACGGAAGTGGTTTAATCAAGATAATAACACTATAGTATACACACCTCTATGAATCAGATGTGAATACAAGTATATAATATTCACAATTATCTATTGTAAACAAACGGGAATTGTAATAATGTTGAAACTAGGTAAAAGTATGTGTTTTAACCAGGATGTGTTACTATCTCAGGATACGTAATATTCACCTGAATAACATCAAGTTCGGTTAGTTAATACTAAAAAGGACAAATAAATGAGAGAATTTTTCTAAAATTTTTAAATGATTTTGAACCAAATATTACAAAAAGTGCCAAAGAATGTTACGTTAAGAATGTATAAAGGTTAGATAGCGAAACGTTCTAAAATCTAACTTCGTTCTGGTGATGATGTTTGGAAGGATAGATGATAAAAAGTAATTAACAAACAAAACAGATGTGTGAAGATTATCATTTTCGCTTATATTTCTTTTTTTCCCCGAAGAGATCTTATCCACCAAAAAATGATACTGAGAAAATTTCCCCCGTGGGCCTCAAATATCTTATCAAACCTTTTTTGCCGAAGTCCTAGATTTGATCTTGTTTTAAAATTGAACTTTTTTAGGAATATATGCATTGTTAATAAAATATTTGGGGATTTTTTTTTTACCAAAACGATGTGCCATTGTGCTCATTTATTCTTTTATGTATTTCTACAATTTCCGCCCAAATATTAATTTTACTTGGCGCTAGAAAAAAAAATTTGGACCTTGAATTAAGAAAAGTGACCAACACAGTCCGATCTCACGTAATTCAAATATGTGATTTGTGTTGATAATTTTTGCAAAATTTTGTTGAATTCTACCAAAGACTTTAAGAATGATTTTCAGGAGATCTAATCACGACGACAATTACTTTGTCACAACATGAAGTCCACAAATCAATACACGTTTACAAAACGTTGTACTAAGCACTCTACACGCGGTTATAAGTACAATAAAGATAGCAAGGTATTAAAACAGCGAAAACCTTAGACTAACAGTGAAATTTAAAATGAATAAAGTGTGACATTATCTCGGTTAAATATGTCTTTCATACATCCATAACTTATATGCCAGACACGATATGGGTCCGGGTGGATAAAGTACTATAGGGATGATGTATTGTGGAATGGTGACTATTCTTAATAGCACTTTATATCTGTAAGAAGCTTCCTGGTACAACACCCCGTTAACAAGTCTCAAAGCCACAAGTCAGTGATGTAAAAACACAGTATGAAAGCGTTGCATGACACAGGCCGTTATTTAGTGTTACAAGGTCCCTTGTCCTTTTCCTAAGACGTTATAGATGTTTAGTAATGCATTATAAAATGAGAACACGATTCTTATCATGTCAGTAAATACAGCCCTAATTACATAGTGAGATTACAGAGAGATAATGGAAATATCAGTCAACATTACAACGACCTCTTCGAGCAAGATAAACAACTCGACTAATTAAGATCAAACCAAAACTAATACACCACGGTCTCAACTTCACAAAGCCCTTTGATCATTTTCAGCTATTTTTGATGCAGAAATAAAATGAAAACGTGTTTTCGCAAAATACGAAAGAAAATCCTTTCAAGGTGTTTGCTTTTATTTGTATTCCTTGTACTGAATATAATTAGTTTAGTTTCTTTTTTGTGTTTTTATCCCTTTAGATAAATTCCCTTTACTTATACAACAGAAACACTATATATATATAGCGAAAGAACCTAACATGGCGTCATTATTTCGCCTCAGTGAGATCAAATCCAATAGAGTATAAAGTATGTCTTAGTACAGCAGCGATAACACTGTTTTTAATAATCTTCTTTACAGAACAAGTCTTCGTTCACGTGAATTTTGGTTGGGACATTAATTTATGAACTTACAAAATATTAGAACATGCAATCAGGAATAAATAGGGGATGTGTTTTATGGTTCGTTCGTCCGAGAGGCTGTAGGATAATGGCAATATTGTTTTTTATGATGAAACTGTCAATGTTTCGTGCAGTCCGCTTGGGACCTAGTTGTTATTATCTGTCAGACACTCTATGGGCGTAAATTTAATCGGATGACACCAGTCTTATGAACTCAAAGGCAAAATATTTGATGACAACGGTCGTAGTTTTACCTTGGGATGGACTAACTGATGCTGAGCTCTGATCGACTGGAAAAGTAGCAACATTTTGATACACGGCTGATAACAAGTGCATTTGATATAATCAATTTGCAAGATACAAATTAATTTTAAAAAAATAAATGAAATAAAAATTGAAAAATAATAAAAAAAAAAAAAAAAAAACAAAGAATATCTATGTGTGATATTTTAGGTGGATTGGAAGTCTTACGTGTACATTTTATCACAGAGTGTTCCATACATGTATATACTCCCTTTACCATTGATATACAATTTTCGTTAATATATTATGTACTAATAGTTTAACAGTGTCTATGTACACAGAAAAACTAACATAGCTGCGTCATTGTTGAAGCTAATGGACCAACGTTAAGTTTTAGGGAGCTACATAACATATGCTAGTTCTTCACGTGCTGTAAAACTTGACGAGTACAGATTATGGTGAAATCTTTTTTGTATTTGGAGACTGAACGGTGATGAATATTTGGTAGGCATAATATACATATTTCCTTATCGATTCCGTTTCAATATTATTATACTATTCGTCAAATGTTCTGATATGTTCTGACAATTTTAGTACAAATGAGAATGTAGAAGCGCTGTTTGAAGTTTGAAACATTTTTCCTGTCGCCATTTGCTCCCCATAAGACACGGACTTTACAAAAAAAGTAAGAAGAAAGTAGTAAAACAAGAAGTAAAAGATTAAGAAAAAGAAAGAAAGAAAGAAGATTAAGAAGAAGAAGAAGAAGAAGAAGAAGATTAAGAAGAAGAAGAAGAAGAAGAACCATTCTTCGAATGAAAACTGAAAATGTAAAGAGACCAATCATCGGATTGGTTTCAGATTCAGATCTACAACATAGAATTTCGTTTATCGGCTATCCTAGAACTTCGTTTATCGGCTATCCTAGAACTTCGTTTATCGGCTATCCTAGAACTTAACAGTTTAATATTTTATTCCTCATCCATTTGATCTCATTTGGAATTCACTGTCATGTCGGAATTATTGACAAAGGGGAACGCACCAATACATCACCTAATAAGGTAGTAGCAATCGATATTATATGGCCAACATCCTACAGACGAAAGAGTGGAAGTTGTCTTCTAGAAGCGTTCAATGCTGTATTTATTAAGTATGCTTAGTATTTTCAATGCATTTAAACATGTTTTTTTTTTATTTACGAGATTGGCTGTAGGCTTAAAGTCCTAGAGAATAGTATATAGTTACTGATGTACATGGTTGTAGATTTATATTTGTACAGTATGTATATGGTTACTGATGTACATGGTTGTAGGTTTATAATTGTACAGTATGTATATGGTTACTGATGTACATGGTTGTAGGTTTATATTTGTAAAGTATGTATATGGTTACTGATGTACATGGTTGTAGGGTTATATTTGTACAGTATGTATATGGTTACTGATGTACCTGGTTGTATGGTTATATTTGTACAGTATGTATATGGTTACTGATGTACATGGTTGTATGGTTATATTTGTACAGTATGTATATGGTTACTGATGTACATGGTTGTATGGCTATATTTGTACAGTATGTATATGGTTACTGATGTACATGGTTGTAGGTTTATATTTGTACAGTATGTATATGGTTACTGATGTACATGGTTGTGGGTATATATTTGTACAGTATGTATATGGTTACTGATGTACATGGTTGTATGGTTATATTTGTACAGTATGTATATGGTTACTGATGTACATAGTTGTAAGTTTATATTAGTACAGTATGTACATGGTTACTGATGTACATGGTTGTAGGTTTATATTTGTACAGTATGTATATGGTTACTGATGTGCATGGCTGTATGGTTATATTTGTACAGTATGTATATGGTTACTGATGTACATGGTTGTAAGTTTATATTAGTACAGTATGTACTTGGTTACTAATGTACATGGTTGTAGGTTTATATTTGTACAGTATGTATATGGTTACTGATGTACATGGTTGTGGGTATATATTTGTACAGTATGTATATGGTTACTGATGTACATGGTTGTAGGTTTATATTTGTAAAGTATGTATATGGTTACTGATTTACATGGTTGTAGGGTTATATTTGTACAGTATGTATATGGTTACTGATGTACATGGTTGTGGGTATATATTTGTACAGTATGTATATGGTTACTGATGTACATGGTTGTAGATTTATATTTGTACAGTATGTATATGGTTACTGATGTACATGGTTGTAGGGTTATATTTGTACGGTATGTATATGGTTACTGATGTACATGGTTGTAGGTTTATATTTGTACAGTATGTATATGGTTACTGATGTACATGGTTGTATGGTTATATTTGTACAGTATGTATATGGTTACTGATGTACATGGTTGTAGGTATATATCTGTACAGTATGTATATGGTTACTTATGTACATGGTTATAGGTTTATATTTGTACAGTATGTATATGGTTACTGATGTACATGGTTGTAGATTTATATTTGTACAGTATGTATATGGTTACTGATGTACTTGGTTGTAGGGTTATAATTGTACAGTATGTATATGGTTACTGATGTACATGGTTGTAGGTTTATATTTGTACAGTATGTATATGGTTACTGATGTACATGGTTGTAGGTTTATATTTGTACAGTATGTATATGGTTACTGATGTACATGGTTGTAGGGTTATATTTGTACAGTATGTATATGGTTACTGATGTACATGGTTGTAGGGTTATATTTGTACAGTATGTATATGGTTACTGATGTACATGGTTGTATGGTTATATTTGTACAGTATGTATATGGTTACTGATGTACATGGTTGTAGGTTTATATTAGTACAGTATGTATGTTGTTACTGATGTACATGGTTGTAGGTTTATATTTGTACAGTATGTATATGGTTACTGATGTACATGGTTGTAGGTTTATATTTGTACAGTATGTATATGGTTACTGATGTACATGGTTGTAGGGTTATATTTGTACAGTATGTATATGGTTACTGATGTACATGGTTGTAGGGTTATATTTGTACAGTATGTATATGGTTACTGATGTACATGGTTGTATGGTTATATTTGTACAGTATGTATATGGTTACTGATGTACATGGTTGTGGGTATATATCTGTACAGTATGTATATGGTTACTGATGTACATGGTTGTAGGTTTATATTTGTACAGTATGTATATGGTTACTGATGTACATGGTTGTAGGTTTATATTTGTACAGTATGTATATGGTTACTGATGTACATGGTTGTAGGGTTATATTTGTACAGTATGTATATGGTTACTGATGTACATGGTTGTAGGTTTATATTTGTACAGTATGTATATGGTTACTGATGTACATGGTTGTAGGTTTATATTTGTACAGTATGTATATGGTTACTGATGTACATGGTTGTAGATTTATATTTGTACAGTATGTATATGGTTACTGATGTACATGGTTGTAGGGTTATATTTGTACAGTATGTATATGGTTACTGATGTACATGGTTGTAGGTTTATATTTGTACAGTATGTATATGGTTACTGATGTACATGGTTGTAGGTTTATATTTGTACAGTATGTATATGGTTACTGATGTACATGGTTGTAGGTTTATATTTGTACAGTATGTATATGGTTACTGATGTACATGGTTGTATGGTTATATTTGTACAGTATGTATATGGTTACTGATGTACATGGTTGTAGGTTTATATTTGTACATTATTATATTTGTACATGGTTGTAGGTTTATATTTGTACAGTATGTATATGGTTACTGATGTACTTGGTTGTAGGGTTATATTTGTACAGTATGTATATGGTTACTGATGTACATGGTTGTAGGTTTATATTTGTACAGTATGTATATGGTTACTGATGTACATGGTTGTAGATTTATATTTGTACAGTATGTATATGGTTACTGATGTACATGGTTGTAGGTTTATATTTGTACAGTATGTATATGGTTACTGATGTACATGGTTGTATGGTTATATTTGTACATGTACATGGTTGTATGGTATGTATATGGTTACTGATGTACATGGTTGTGGTTGTATATATTTGTACAGTATGTATATGGTTATTGATGTACATGGTTGTAGGGTTATATTTGTACAGTATGTATATGGTTACTGATGTACATGGTTGTAGGGTTATATTTGTTCAGTATGTATATGGTTACTGAAGTACATGGTTGTATGGTTTATATTTGTACAGTATGTATATGGTTACTGATGTACATGGTTGTAGGTTTATATTTGTACAGTATGTATATGGTTACTGATGTACATGGTTGTAGGGTTATATTTGTACAGTATGTATATGGTTACTGATGTACATGGTTGTAGGGTTATATTTGTTCAGTATGTATATGGTTACTGATGTACATGGTTGTATGGTTATATTTGTACAGTATGTATATGGTTACTGATGTACTTGGTTGTAGATTTATATTTGTACAGTATGTATATGGTTACTGAGGAACATGGTTGTGGGTATATATTTGTACAGTATGTATATGGTTACTAATGTACATGGTTGTGGGTATATATTTGTACAGTATGTATATGGTTACTGATGTACATGGTTGTAGGTTTATATTTGTACAGTATGTATATGGTTACTGATGCACATCGTTGTATGGTTTATATTTGTACAGTATGTATATGGTTACTGATGTACATGGTTGTAGGTTTATATTTGTACAGTATGTATATGGTTACTGATGTACATGGTTGTGGGTATATATTTGTACAGTATGTATATGGTTACTGATGTACATGGTTGTAGGTTTATATTTGTACAGTATGTATATGGTTACTGATGTACATGGTTGTAGGTTTATATTTGTACAGTATGTATATGGTTACTGATGTACATGGTTGTAGGGTTATATTTGTACAGTATGTATATGGTTACTGATGTACATGGTTGTAGGGTTATATTTGTACAGTATGTATATGGTTACTGATGTACATGGTTGTATTTTTATATTTGTATAGTATGTATATGGTTACTGATGTACATGGTTGTAGGTTTATATTTGTACAGTATGTATATGGTTACTGATGCACATGGTTGTATTTTTATATTTGTACAATATGTATATTGTTACTGATGTACATGGTTGTAGGTTTATATTTGTACATTATGTATATGGTTACTGATGTACATGGTTGTAGGGTTATATTTGTACAGTATGTATATGGTTACTGATGTACATGGTTGTATTTTTATATTCGTACAGTATGTATATGGTTACTGATGTACATGGTTGAGGGTATATATTTGTACAGTATGTATATGGTTACTGATGTACATGGTTGTGGGTATATATTTGTACAGTATGTATATGGTTACTGATGTACATGGTTGTAGGGCTATATTTGTACAGTATGTATATGGTTACTGATGTACATGATTGTGGGTATATATTTGTACAGTATGTATATGGTTACTGATGTACATGGTTGTGGGTATATATTTGTACAGTATGTACATGGTTACTGATGTACATGGTTGTGGGTATATATTTGTACAGTATGTATATGGTTACTGATGTACATGGTTGTGGGTATATATTTGTACAGTATGTACATGGTTACTGATGTACATGGTTGTGGGTATATATTTGTACAGTATGTATATGGTTACTGATGTACATGGTTGTGGGTATATATTTTTACAGTATGTATATGGTTACTGAAGTATGATGTACATGGTTGTATATGGTTTACATGGTTGTGTATATATTTGTACAGTATGTATATGGTTACTGAGGAACATGGTTGTGGGTATATATTTGTACAGTATGTATATGGTTACTGATGTACATGGTTACTGATGTACATGGTTGTATTGTTATATTTGTACACTATGTATATGGTTACTGATGTACATGGTTGTAGGGTTATATTTGTATAGTATGTATATGGTTACTGATGTACATGGTTGTAGATTTATATTTGTACAGTATGTATATGGTTACTGATGTACATGGTTGTAGGTTTATATTTTTACAGTATGTATATGGTTACTGATGTACATGGTTGTAGGGTTATATTTGTATAGTATATATATGGTTAGCCCCGTATGAAAACAAAGTCCCCAGTTTCTTCCCATAGGTATGTCAATTGTCTTTTGGATGCTCTTACCACCAAAATCGAGGACGATATCATCAACAGGAAATTCGGTCATTCTTTATGATGTCTTCCCATGTATTTTTCGTTTTTGATATGGATGAATTTTTCCACTAATTTTTTAAAATTCAAATATAAGTACAAGAAATTCCATGACTCGATTTTAAGACTTTAGAGAAAATGGTTCAAACATTGGCAGTATGGAACTTTGACAAAGGTTTGATTGAACAACTGAACGATCCAGCAATGAAACGCTGTTTAAAGGAATCCTACAGTACGAAAGGATGAAAAATGCGATCGATTGTAAATCTTATACTTCAGCATAGTTATCATGTATTTCTTGATTGGATGATGTGTAGAAAGGTTTCCTTAATTATCACGCAGGCCTAGTCCTTTATGTAGGCATGTGATGTAATAATGTATACAAACCAGGATAAAGGTATTGAACGCCTAATCTGTAGACACAATACATATGTCATGTAAATCGTGAAGTTTGGATCTAACATCTGGATTAAGGAATAGAGCAGTTTGTTTCATTTTCAATTTAGAATAAATCTGTTTTTTTTTCATTCTTTATTTTAAAAAATGAATTAAACCACTCTGAAACGGAACCCAACGCAGCACGTTCTCATTTTACGCATTCTCTGCCATACAATCTTGAGATTCCCAATCCTATGAATAGATGGGGTTTCATAATATTTTGGACACTGAAAAAGCTCTGAGCTTATGCTTCAATCACCGGTCAGTATTTGCCTACCTGGACCGTAGTTGTGAGACGAAGAGATAGAAGAATACTTAGGAAAAAAGAGAAAATGTTGTATGCCTGCTACATTCAGTTGTGGCAAATTTTATTTCAAAGCGAAAAGTTTCGATGCAATGGGCCTGAAATTAACAGGGGCTATTTAGTATTGGAATCATGATGGGCTATTAGCGGGTCTCTAGTGTTAAAACATACCGAAATCTATTTGGTCTACTCCCTGTGGTAAGTTGTTGGAGATTGAAAAGCTTAATCTGCATCACATCCTCGATAATGTTATAAAGTCTTAAAGCTAGTTTTAAAATAAAATCACTAGGGTCAGATGTAGCAGTTTCCACATGAAGTTTTCTTAACACGGAGGCGGAAGTAAATACGATGTTAGCTGTGGTTCGAAGACACCTTGAAGCATACTATCAGATGATATCGATAAACTCCAACGTCCGTGAAAAACGGAGAAGAAATTTGTCCACATTTCCTTTAAGTTGGAATCAAAAGCATGTTGATATTTTATCAAATACATTTTCGTCTTAACTTACAAAATACATCTTATTTACTTTTGTTTTTCTGGGTACGTTCGTCTTGTTCAAGTTGTGTCTCCTTTCAAAGCCAATGCCCATTTGAAAAAGGTGTAATGAGGCGTTGAGAGTTCCGTATGTAGTTTGATTAATCTCGTGTTCCGCTGTTGTAGAACAAATCCTGATGCTTTAATAAACACTACTTGGAACGTTGTCATGCGAAAAAAAAAATCAGAGGCATAATATTCCTGCAATCATTTTCTGTTAGCGGTGCTATAACGAGCTCCTGTAATGAGCGAGGAGTTTCGAAAGGTCATTGGCCTGTTTATTCGAAAATGTTGATTCCCAAATACAGTAAACACGTACGTCAGATCGTTAAATAGGTTAACATTTCGTCGTCCCTATCTGTGTAGCGTCATGAATTTCTCGTCACATCATGTATATTTCTCGTTAGGGATATGTCTAGAGAAGGTTTTGCTTAGTCAGGTGTATGCTTCACCAGGTACATGTTTGTCTCGTGAGCTATGTCTCACCAGGTACATGTTTGTCTCGTGAGCTATGTCTCACCAGCTATGTTTGTCTCATTAAGTAATTGTCTCGTGAGATGTAGGTGACATAAGTGTATATCTCGAGATATGTACATGTATATATCGTGGTGTATATGTCTCATTTAGTGTACAACTGTACTTGTATCACGATATGTATTTCTCGTGAAGTGTATGTTTCGTAAGGTACATGAATATAGGTTTGTCAGGTATATCTCCCATCAGATAGATATAACTTGCCAGTATATATCTCGTTAGGTATTTGTCTCGTGAGATATGTGCCTTACCAGATATATATGTATCATCTGATATGTCTCATGAGGTATATATGTCTCGTCTGATATATGTCTCGTGAGGTATATATGTCTAGTCTGATATGTGTCTCGTGAGGTATATATGTCTCGTCTGATATATGTCTCATGAGGTATTTACATGTATGTCTTTTGAGGTATATACATGTATGTCTCGTGGAGTACTTGTCACGTGAGGTATATATGTCTCGTGAGGTATAAATGTCTCGTCTGATATATGTCTCGTGAGGTATATATGTCTAGTCTGATATGTGTCTCGTGAGGTATATATGTCTAGTCTGATATATATCTCGTGAGTGTCTCGTGAGGTATATATGTCTAGTCTGATATGTGTTTCGTGGGGTATATATGTCTAGTCTGATATATGTCTCGTGAGTGTCTCGTGATGTATATATGTCTAGTCTGATATATGTCTCGTGAGTGTCTCGTGATGTATATATGTCTAGTCTGATATATGTCTCGTGATGTATATGTCTCGTGATTTATATGTCTCGTGAGGTATATATGTCTCGTGATGTATATGTCTCGTGAGGTATATATGTCTCGTGATGTATATGTCTCGTGATGTATATGTCTCGTGATGTATGTGTCTCATGAGGTATATATGTCTAGTCTGATATGTGTCTCGTGATGTCTATGTCTCGTGATATATATGTCTCGTGAGGTATATATGTCTCGTGATGTATATGTCTCGTCAAGTGCTACGATGATCCGTATAGACACATCACAGACAATAATCATAAAAAAGTAAAGGCACCTGATCATCTATGTTAGATATGTTCGTTAGGATTGATCTGGACAAAACCATTAATGATAAATATCTTTTTACATGTCGTGTCGTTCATGCAAAATTCAACCGTGTGGCATTTTACACTGTTGTACATGTATTTAAGGAAAACCGTTCTTTCTTTATAAAACAAACAATATACAAAACCGCTTAGCAAGTGTTCAAAACCGTGTAAACAAGGCAATTAATCAAACGTTCAATAGAGATGTTTTATAAATATGCAGGCCGATCCGGGATTAATTGCTTGTTTGGAAATTAGCATAAAGGTAAAATGATGAAAACAAAACAATGATGATCGGGTAATGATGAAAGAGCGAGGGGAGAAACCGGGTTAATATGGTGGGCGGTATAAAAATGTCGAGGGTAGTTTCCGTCCATCTATAAAAGTAAGAACAACAGGAGACCTGTAGGGGGTCCACAACTCTCTTAAAGGTCGCTAGGGATGTGTGAGGTAGGAAGCAAACTAATTCTCCAATCTCTTCTTTTCTTTTAATATCTTATTTGTGTAGAAGATTATACAAAAGACATACAAGTATGTAGCACCTCTTCAAACAAATTTTGAGTTAGATACAATAGAGCTTAGCATTGCCTTTAACCGTATCATACAGCTTTGTCGTCCCTTCAGGACTCTTCAGAGATGCTAGGTAGCTAAATTGTAAAGCCTTGGACGCGATTGAGGAAAATCCAAAGTCATGAAATGAAAATTTTAAAAGTCTAGATGGAGAGGTGCATTAACCAAACACTTTGTACTGTCTATATATCCGATGATTTTTAGAAGAACGTCAAATAAATGTACATTTGTGTAATGTGAGTAGTGTTTCTATTCTAACAAGTAAAACGTGCCAGGCAGATTACGGCGAAACTCGGTTCATCACTAATGGTTGAATTACACCTGTATTCCCTCGTGTTAAAAAAACGTGGTAAGGATATCACTAGTCTTGTTGTTCCAAAATCACGGAATAACAATGGCACATTAAACGTGCTAATGCATCTTCGGGTCTATGTGATCACAATAACTATCCATGTCGGAATCAATATTATATGTTTACAGGTTTACGTAACCTAGGCAACAGAAATGATGCAAACATTAACGTTGTATCTCACAGAATGTTTTTTATTTGTTATTATTTTTACAGGACTTGGGCAGCATCGAAATTTGTCTAAAGTTTCAATCCAGCGAGGGTTCAATCCTAGTGACGGTTGTACAGGCGAAGGGGCTTCCCCATCACCCGATCACAGGTCACCCGGGTAAGAACTTCAGCGCTATGCCCTACCATTTTCCGATCTATTTCTTAATGATAACATCACTGTTCCCATTTATAAAGTGCGCATCATAGAAACTAAATTAATACCAATGTAAAAAAAAAATAACAATAGATGGCTTGCGATTTTTACTGACAATGTACAATATATATATATACAGAATGGATTCTGCATACAATTCCACTTTATAGTAGTAAATTTATCGATGGTAACAAAGCTTCTACTAAAGTTTATCGCGAAATTACTAATATATCAGTTTTATAAATGTATGTTTTGTGTCTGATATTTCAGTAAGGTATACAGCACTCTGTTCGGTATTCTGCTGACATGGAATTATAATTAAGATCAAAGGATTAGATTTAAAAGTTATCATGCTTCAGTTGACACTGAAGTAAAATATTTGAGTATCCCCTTCGTTCGCGTGTTGCTCCAGTTGTGTTCTATGAAACCTACATAGGATCTTAATATCAACAGTTCTTAAGTTGTAATCCTAAAGTACACCTAGTCATTTGTTCCTCTAAACAGACCCAGGGTGCCACAGATTATTCACCTAGAGCTTACAACTCTGGAGTTCTTTCACTAAACATACAATTCGTCGACATACCTACAGAATGTCGACCTACTTTCCATCCTATTGATGTTGTAAACCTACAGAATGTCGACCTACTCTCACCCATAGATGTCGACCTAATTTCCACCCTATAAATGTTGTAAACCTACAGGATGTCGACCTAATTTCCACCCTATAAATGTTGTAAACCTACAGGATGTCGACCTAATTTCCACCCTATAAATGTTGTAAACCTACAGGATGTCGACCTAATTTCCACCCTATAAATGTTGTAAATCTACAGGATGTCGACCTACTTTCCATCCTATAAACGTTGTAAACCTACAGAATGTTGACCTACGTATGGTTCTAGAATCATTAACATACTAACCTTCTTAACTTTCAAATTGTCACAGACCAACGTATCACGTCTCACGTTTTATTTTCAACTGGTTGCTTCAGAAAACCTACAATCATTAAACCTGATGAGTTTCTTGTATAGAATACCTTTTAATACCTAGAAAATAATCATTATGTTCCAAGATACGGTTGTCATGACTTTCAAATTGATATATCGTTGTTATCAATTATTCATAAAATGATATTTAATACTGTCTACTTATACTATGCTGGTTTGATTGGCTGCTGCATTTCTGTCGCAATAAAACAAGGTTGTGTGTGGTGTTGGTACTCTATCGCCGTCTTTATATGTGAAATGACTAGAAGCCACTGAACAGTCGTCATTCAATTGTACCATTTAAAAAAAACCTCCAGTCGTGTTTAAACTCCGCAGACAAACCGACATACAGTCATATCGCAATACTATTCTGCCCAGAAATAGCTGATATGATAATAATGCGTTCGCAGCTCAAATGGATGATTAAGTCACCGTAGGTTTCTGGAACATTTGTTCCATGTAGGTGAAATAAAGATATGAAAGTTATTCTCGATCCTAGTTAAAAGTTATGTAACGTTCATTTTTGGTTTTCAATTTAATCTGCATTTGAAGTCATTCTTGATATAACTAGCCCGGCATTTTTTTTTTAGATAAAATACATTTTGAATCAACCAACATTTTCCAAGGTCTTCCTTCGCCTTATATTTTATCCACCTTGACTGTTATCAAATTATCCGTAACTAGTCACAACCCACACCTACGTTAATCCGTAACTAGTCAAAACCCACGCCTACGTTAATCCGTAACTTGTCACAAGCCATACCTACGTTAATCCGTAACTAGTCACAACCCAAACCTACGTTAATCCGTAACTAGTCACAACCCACACCTACGTTAATCCGTGACTAATCACAACCCACACCTACGTTAATCCGTGACTAGTTACAGCAATGGCCAGCGTCATTTAACTGAATCTAAAGATTATATTTCTCGGTGCTGATATGAAATATCGTATGATGTGTTATATTTTTTTCGTATTTTGCAGACCCTTATATACGCGTGGAACTCGTGCAGCCAGGCCGTTCAGTATCCCGAAAGACAACAAAAACAAAGAAAAGTACTCCAGATCCAGTGTTCAACGAAAGTTTTGTGTTCAATATGTCATTCAAAAGAGATGATTTGGCAGGGACCAAACTTACATTCTCTGTTTACGACCATGACCGTATTAGGAGTGATTACGTCATAGGACAGGTGAAATTTTCCGCCGATGCTCTTCAGACTTCTGCCATGGAACATTGGATCGATATGTTCAGTCAGCCAGAGGTGGCAATACAACGTTGTCATGAACTGTTAGATCACGATGATGATTTTAAATGATATACTGTGTTTTCTATATTTTTACTTCCAACGAATCATTGTTGCAAATCAAACATTTTGTGACAGTAAACAACCGATTGCTGAATTTCGATCGTGTTAAGAACAAACGCCTTGTGTTAGTTGTGAGGTTCATTCAAGACACATTGCACATTTACCGTTGTGTATTTTAATCTGACTATGAATTGTGCCGTTTACTATCTGATATTGATTGCTCTTTCCAACTTTAGTTGACGGCGCATCATTTCACAGGAGAACGTACAAAGTGTATTGATATTAAGCACTTCCGGTTAGCACAGACTTTATCAAATCTATGAAACATCAAAATTTCAAAATGTAGATGTATGGAGCAAAACTTTTTTTAAGTTTTCAATTGCTCTTTTCAATTTTCAACGCATTTAATAAAAATGTTACTTCATATTTTATAAAAAATATCATTTTTTTTCCCTTTAATATGACGTGATTGTGACTTTAGAAAAAGAAAGAAGTAAAAGCTGGGACGAATATTATGTTAAACATTTATGCCTTTTATTTATTTATTTATTTATTTATTTTTAAACTGAAAAATATAGCGATTTACATCAAAACAGAGCTTAGTGTTTCACCCATTGCAATGCATTCCAGTTGTCGTCGAACAGGATGATAACTTAGGAAACGACGTGTATGTTTACCTAATCGTTCATTACAAAACACCATTATTGACAGCAAGGAATTCCACCGAAACAATGTGTAACTGTGCATTGAAATATATCTTTCCTTTGGCTATCAACTGAAGGTGGCAGAGCAAGCTCGACAGGATCATTTTGTTACAATGTGTCATCTCGAAGTGATTGTAATGTAATTTTATTGCACTGAAGAATGTCTGCTAAGTCAAGTCTTGACGGAAATGAATTCCTTTTTCCGCATAAATCGCACGGTTTCCAGTTGAATAAAAATGACAAAGTATTGACTTATTTCGCAATACATATATAGAAATAATGCCATTTGACTTCTTCGCACTGAGAATTAAATTCCCGTGTTTTGGTTAAAACGGAAAAAAACAACAAAATGTCTCATTCTTGTCAAATGGGAATTACTTTTCTTCTCGGGTTTCATACCGATGTCAAGAATTCAAATAAAAAAAATCGATGAAAGATACTTTGAGACCCAGGTTGGTTTAAGTATGCTGGTATCAGCTAGTAAAGTCATTATTTTGTGTCTTGTAAATATTTGATACTTTTCCTATAAAACTCAATTACTGTACAGTTCACGAGGTGCTGGTAGTGTGTTACAGTTGTATCGCTTCCCACCTGGACCGCAATCATAACGAAAAAAAACATTTTGGTACTGTCATGCCATTCGTTTTTCTTTATTAAATTAAATCTTGATGAAATTTATGATTTTGTCATTTTTATCCGAAATATTATTGTTAATGATGATGAAAAAAATACAATTTCAAAAATTTCTGACATGGTGCAGAATATACATATGTACTGGACGTACTTTTGAAATTATCTGATATATGAAAATTACAAAATTTACTGAATTATAGGGGCAGTGCATCTTCCCATCTACATTTTGACATTTCCATAGATCAGTCTGAATTAGCCGCCCATTAGGTTTAACATTTAGGCCCATAGCATCACTGGTGATTCTTAGAAGGACGAATCAGCTTTATGGTGTAGCATCATTGGTGATTCTTAGAAGGACGAATCAGCTTTATGGTGTAGCATCACTGGTGATTCTTATAAGAACGAAACAGCTGTATGGTGTAGCATCACTGATGATTCTTAGAAGGACGAATCAGCTTTATGGTGTAGTATCACCGGTGATTCTTAGAAGGACGAAACAGCTGTATGGTGTAGCATCACTGATGATTCTTAGAAGGACGAATCAGCTTTCTGGTGTAGTATCACTGGTGATTCTTAGAAGGACGAATCAGCTTTATGGTGTAGCATCACTGGTGATTCTTAGAAGGACGAAACAGCTGCATGGTGTTACATCACTGGTGATTCTTAGAAGGACGAAACAGCTGTATGGTGCTGTGTAATTCATTGTTGCTATCCATTTGTGTGTCTTTGTACACTCTTCTAACAACTTCCTGGCCGTTAATTCTTTTCACAAATATTACAGCGAGATTCTGTAAGTAGTTTAAAAGAGAAACAAACAGAAAGGGAATCTTCTCATCATGACATATCCTCCCACCCCTATAAAAACCGTTATGTACCGACTTACTCTCGTAGTCAAACTTTGTGGAATGATGTCTTCACTTACAAAATTGCTCTATGTGTGTATGCGCAGTAAATAAATAACTGACCGGAGTTGAGAACGACATCAATTTAGATTTTCCTCGGTGGACTCCATGGATTCAGCTATTAAAAATCTTAGAATCACTGACGATTCCAAAAAGGGGGAAACAGATGTATGGTGCAGTTTAATTATTTATCTAACTTTATTATAAATATAAAATATTAACGAAACGTCTTTTGCATAGTAACAATAAACACCGACATGATAACAAAGTTTATAGATATATGTATAACGCCTTGTGAACAACATCCCAATCTAAGTTTAATTTCAATGAAACTAGGATAAAGTATGAACAAAAATAAGATTCACACAGAGACAAGGATAATTAGACCAAGTGTTCCGGAAGAATAAACGTCCACTGCTTCATCATCGTCATCCGTAATGTAAATCATGTTAAATCCACAAAAAGTAAAGTCGCGTTCTCAAATGTATAGATTAACGGAACAAACAGACAAATTACCGAGCATCAAATACGGCTAGCGTCACATCGCACAAAACAATGATTATATATCTCAATGACATAAATATGTCGTCCGTAAAAGCTGTATGGTTTTAATCAACTTGTATATCTGGAAACGTTTTGTTTGTCTGTTGACGTGATATCTGGAACAGGTCCTAGACACATCTAACCAACTACGACATTTAAATGGCAGATTTTTTAAATGCAGTTGTGTTGCTCTCCTGAAATGGAAAATTCAGATAGGAAAAGAGATATCACACTTACCATACAGATTGATGTAGAAGAGTCGGACGTGTCCTTGATTTCCAATTCTGGTGGGTCTATATCGTACGTTGTACCTGGTCATGACATCAATTCATCTCATAGTTAAATTGAAGGACTTTGCAAGCTCTTCGGTAAATTAGAGTTAGGTATGCCAATAGTCTATTTAAAGATCTTACCATTAAACTCAACGAAGATGTTGTCAACCTGAAACCCGATCATTATAGGATTTCGTTATCAGCACATTACTTTGAACATACGTCACGGTTTACGCTTCATTGTAGTTCACAACTCTAAAATGATGATGTTCCTGTCAGTTTTTTATTGGGCCTTGTTGTGTACAGAGAGAGAAAAATAAAATGTACGTATGCAGAAGATTTTTTTTTTTTTTTTTTTTTAGAAAAGTGGATGGAATATTCTTTTTTTAGAATTCTTTCAAATTAAGATAATTTTAATTCCACCTCCTAAAGAAACAGTATCATTATAAGATTTGATAGTCCTAAGAAAAGTAATAGGAAGGTTGGACAAAGGTTGAGATGAATATCTTGCCGAGCCAGACATGAAACGCTGTTGATATGAAGTTTAGGAACCCGGTGTAAACGTGGTAGGTCTGTAACCTTTTCACTGATGGGCAATAGAAATTAATGTTATACTGAACTATGATTAGCCAGTATTCCTAATTTGCAAAAATTGCTTAATGTAAAGGTAATGTTTCCTTCGTTATCAGGCAAGCCTAATTCATTATATATGTAGGAAATGTAATAATATCTCCAGGCAAGCATCAAGATATTGGACGTCTAATCTACAAGCACAACAACAGACTGGTCATGTCAATCTTAAGTGTGGATTTAACATCCAGATCGAGGAACACTTTTTTGGTTTTTAATTAAAAATCAAAATAAATAAAACTTGGTCAAAATATGAACGAAAGGACGATTGACAAGGAAACGTAATTCGTGCATGCGTCCTGGAAGGCTAGGCCTTTCTGCTTATTGAAGAAATCCGTCATATAAAGTTTGATCTATCCAAATAAGTAAGGTTAGTACCCCAAATGAGAACAAGGTAAACAACAACGGAACAAACAGATATACTAACGTGCATGTAGCATGATTCACATCGCAGAAAGAAATAGAACAATATCTATCAGGTACTTTACCTCTGGAAAATGATGAATAGAAAAGCAATTCTATTTTTGGATAATAACCTTAATTATCTTGGTCGAGAGACTTTATTAAACAGGCAATTATCGTTATATAAAAATCTTTATTGATTAACAAAAACCTTGTTGTCTTATATAATCAGATCAGACTGTTGGAAGAGGTTTGAAATAATTATGTAATCTCTTTATTAGATTTCTTCAATAATTGAGGATTTTTTTATTTGTTTTTCAAACATTATTCTGAAACATTGATGTGATGAAAATCCTAAGAAGTTTTAAGTCTTCAATGATCATAGTATTATAAAAAAAAGATAGAAAAATCAAACATGGGAACATCATCAATACTTAAACTCTCACATTTCATAAAACTAGGGCAAAATATGAACAAAAATTACACGGAGACTCCTGAAAAAAGTATAAGGATAATAGGAGCAGATGTTCCTGAAGAGTTTTCAGCTTCATCGACAACACCCATCATGTAAACCATGGTCAATTCAGGTAAGTAATGTCACGTTCTCAAATAAGAACAAGGTACACAACAACAGGCAAACTAATACGTCCAGCTTCAAGTCACACAAAGAAAACAAACTTTTTTCAATGAAATCACTATGGCGACCACAATAATTGGCATCAACATGCATCTTTTGAAACCTTGTGTTACGAGTTTGTCAGTCACTTGACGACATCTTGCGCAAAAATCGTGATAATGAGAAAAAGTCCTTGAATATCAAATCAACTGTAACATGTTAACACCATAGATTGGAGATGTAGGATATTGCTATAAAAATGGCAAATTTACGATAGGGAAATTGAAATCATAACGTTTATTACATTGCTCGATGGAAATATGTCTATGTTGGTTTCGTTGTGGGAAAATATCGAGATAAGCAGTTGTTATTTAAAGACAAAACGTCATAACAAAAACAAGTCAGCCAACAGAGGTTCACATAAGTATGGTAATAGTAGTCTGATGGAAGATCTTACGATCAAAATCGACGAAGTTGTTGTCAACCAGAAACTTGATCATTTTATGAAATCGTCCTCCGTATATTTATGCTTTGGTTTGCAAGTAATTTTTACGAAATAGGGTTCAGAATAGTTCATAACAATATATTTGTACCACCGTTCACCTTTTCTGGAGAGGAAAGCTCTCATAACAAGAGAACGAACGCGTTCCTTCATTATAGAATGGGGTATGGTGGTGTGCAGGGTAGAAAAACAAAATGGTCTTATAGCAGAAACTTTTGTTTTTAGAAGAGGGTGTTGAAGATTGTTCAAAAGTTCTTTGGAGTTCTTCAAGATCGACATATTACTTATTCCACTTCTTTAGTAAACAGTATCACAATAAGGCTGTAACCCAGATTTGATTGCACTTAGAATGGTGGTTAGTTTTTTAGACCAAGCTTGGTTACACGTTACACAGTTAGACGAGCCAGCTATAAAATGTTGTTTATAAGGATTCTTGTGAAGTTAAGGGATCCAGCATAAACTGAGGAGGTCCTTATCATTATAGACAGTCTAAGTGATTGTGATACCGAAGCATGATTACCTAGTATTTCGTCTCTTGATTGTATATTGTATCAGGTGGAGTCTCCTTCGTTATCAAGTCAAGTTCTTTTTGTATACTGGAAATGTAATAATGTTTGCAGACAATGATCAAGAAATCTGCAGGCACAATAATACATCTGTCACGAAAATCTTAAAGTGTTGATTTATCATTAAGATCGTGGAAAGCTGGTCTGTGTTTTGTTTTCATTTTCGATTTCAAGATGCAATTTCTTTAATTCTTTTACGAATGCTAGACCAAATTGGTTTAGCCCACTCAAAAAGTGAATCCAGCATGTTCTCTCGATTCGCCAATTCTCTGGCATAGTTTTCACCGAACCCAGAAGTATCTTGACATTTACATTCAATTAACGTAGGCGGCTTCACGATGTTTAGGACCCTTCATGAAAAGATCTCGTAGCTTAACATTTTGATTAATTCTTAAATCACCTGGTACTATGCGCCCGGTTGGACCATAGTTATAAGTAGAGGCAGAACAAGAATAAACTGACGTAGGACTAGATCTAAGGTCATTCATAAATTGGCTAGTTGTTGGAGGATCGTGGTCATTTGTACGGACAGACTTAAAGAGCCTATTTGACTATAGATTAATCCTCACAGTTGGGAGTCTTAAATACTCAGTTTAATGCCTTCATGAAAAATCATCAATCCTAGGTAACGTTATGTTGAAAGTAATAACTTATAAATCATTTCCGTGCTAAACCAATTTCCATTAAGACAGTCACGATATACCTTCTGTCAGCACAAACAGGAACAATAAAGAAGCAAAGCTTAAAAGGTGATGGATAGATGTCTCGTGATCAATTATACTAAAGAAAGGTCGACTTCTTATTATATCACTCATGCATTCATGACCAAACGAACAAAACATACAGTCAATGAATAGATATTGACCAATGCCCCAGAATTCTTGCACCCTCCCTTCCTCCCTGAACTGTTTAAGTGTAAAACATAGGGCAGTAACTGTGGAAGAAAAGAATGGACGAGCACACCAAAGTTTGAGACTTCTTTAACGTCCTGGCACTGACTTGGTCTAAAGAGGCAAACCCTAACTTGACTTTTGACATAACTTGTCGGTGGAAGGATAATTTACTTTCTTTTCTGTCTAAAGGTTGATTAGATTAGAAACATCAAGAAAATTCCAACATGTCACTATAATCATAATCCAAGCTCAAATTCAACAACCTAGGACAAAATATGAACAAAATCAAGATTAACAAGGAGATTCCGGAACAACGTACAAAGAGAATAAGATAATGTGTTCCGGATGAGTAAGCGTCTTCTACTTCACCGATAACATTCGCCATATGATGTCATACCTTTGGCAGGACACAGATAGCCCCGGTATTGAAAAAAAATCTGATGTATGGATAAAGGAGTGATCAAACTAAGGAATTTTCACAAATATGGATACACCTTATTCAGTAAGAGAAAAACAAGTGAATATTACCATGAAACATTAATTGATAAAGGAATATGGTATGCGTTGAATAAGGATAAGCGAAAAAGCTCCTTCTATGTCTTTCAACAATACCATTTCACGGGCGCTAATTCATTAATTGAGAGTACCCATGACATGAATGAAAGTAAATTCAACACAAAACATTATTTTTCTCAAATATATCATCACAAACATCACTGATGAATATGCATTTGTTGACAAGAAAAATCACCGATGTGACAATTTGCAAAAAGCGTATAAATTTAAATGTATCAGATAAAGTTGCTTATTTTGTGAAATTAGCAGAATTCAAGTTCAAGCTAATGTGAAAATCCCTTACACTTAAAGCGTACCACTATCATGTTTAGTTTCTTCGTAACGTATTCAAAATATGTACACTGTATACTTTACTTCAGGTGGTTGAAAGGGTCTATTATGAGTGGTCTTTTTTATCGCTAAAAAAACTGCAATCGCTTTTCGACCAAAGCTGACGCGAAAAGATATATTTTGTTCTCAATCATCATAAACGATATATTTAGCAAATTCTAGTCAACATAAACCTTTTGCATGGGAAACTTATCTAATATATTCTTACAGGGACAATTCTTTTGTACAGTATAACAGTGACTCTACAGGTGACAATGTAGTCTGATTTCTCAGATTTCATGTGTCTAGGATATTCGGTTAGATTTGGAAATGATTTCAATGTGCCTTCTGTTTCCTATTTCTGAAATCGGTAATTGGCATGAACTTCAATAGCACTAACATAATATTTTCCAGAAAAAATAATCATTAACGATGTCTGTGTCTGGGAAGATGAGATGGATATATCATGTATGTGAGAAAATATGTTCAACCATCCTGTTACTGCAGTTATAAGAAAGGTTCATTAACATAAAATAATCATATTGGTGTTTCAAAATTCTAAACTGAAGGATATTGTGTGAAAGATACATCCAAATCAGGGAAGAAACATACGGAAAACATTTTAAAAATACCAACATATCAACAAAACCATAATACAAAAGAAAGTAAAAGGTGAATAGGACCAGGTGTTCCAGAAGAGTAAACATCATCTGCTTCTTCGACGACATTCGCCTTGGTCAATCCAAGTTAGAAATGTCACATTCTCAAATGACAACAAGGTATACAACAACGGAACCAAAAGGCAAGCTAATGTGTTCCGCTTCATATCGCACAAAGAAATCTATTTTTTCAGTTAGATCGCTTTGACGACCATAAAACATCTTACAACTTACATCAAATATCTTTTGAAACCTTGTGATAACATGCGTCTTGCACGACAGATATTGATAATGGGAACAGCCATTGAACTTTACATATAATTGAATACCATTATTATAATCTAAAAGGATAATTAATGTAATAATTTACAAATATTCTATTCTTTTATCATGTCAATCTCAATCTAGAAATCTTGGTTAATGTGAAAAAAACAAATATATCAATTTATAAGTATACCAAAATACCTATAAAAATTTTTAAAAAATGAAATAAAGCAAAAATTGACATATCCTCACAAGCAAACTTAATCAAGATTAGAATTTAAAAACTAATGAAATTTGAAATTTGATGTAACCATCGTTTTTGTTGTTTTTGAGAAACACTAGCGCATGTGCTCATAAATGAAATGGACGGATACTGTTGTCAAAGTACTGAAAACAATTATTTTGCGTGTTACAATGTGTTATCATATGCCTAACTTATCATATATTTATGGTCAAATATCAAAATTCAAACGTATGGATTTACATTTGTACAACATGTATCCCTCTATATCTTCATATCATGATCTAAACTTCGTTAAATGGGAAGCTATTGACAACATGTTCTGAATCTTTTCAGGGTTTGTAGATGATGTGTTTATACAATATGGACTTTATGATCTCTATCCCAAGGAGTATATGTTTGATATGATACTGATAAAAAGATAAATTGGCATCCTTGTTTTGTAATTTTGTTGTGTTTGAACATTAGATCATTTTCCACATACAATTTTACTTAAGGGGTGAATATACTCATCAAGTAGTTATCCTTATCATATTGAGCAGGATAGGAAAATGATTACCACGGTTTCTTGTAAAATATATAATATACTAATAATATATATCATAATTACAAAATAAATTGTTTCAACGTAAAACGTGTGACTGGACATTTCGTGTATTTCAATCTTCAAGCGCACAATTATTTTACCTTTACACATTTTGAAGTGTGTTTAGCATTTCATTCTATCAAACAAGGCGAGACAACTCTATATGAAACAATCCACATGTTCACATCACAACGGGTTGGTAAATCAAAAGTATTTCATGTTAACGAGGTCATTGTGACATATGACATATAATATTGGCATATGTTTTATCAGAAAATAGCATAAACCGTCAAAACATTATGAACTGTGACTACATATCTACTTCAGTATAAATTTACTTAGGCAATCTACGAGTATCCTCCCCTTCGTCCGAAAAATGACATTTATCCAACATATTGAAAACAGAAAATAAATAACAGTATATCTATATATGTTGTATGACCACGAATTGATGTTTAAAAAGGAACCTTATTAATGTGTAAGGCATTGGCAATGTCAACAGCACGTAACATTATAGTTTGATGTAATACATGTCTGTCAACGTCTAAGTCATGTTTCTACGGTTTCTATACGAAGACGAAGAAGAAGAAGAAGAAGAAGAAGAAGAAGAAGAAGAAGAAGAAGAAGAAGAAGAAGAAGAAGATGATGATGATGATGATGATGATGATGATGATGATGATGATGATGATGATGCCACCAAAATAGGAAAACAGAACTATTAGAAAATTAGAAGAAGGAAAATAAAACCGAAATGCAACGTTCCCAAAAAGAGAACAAGGTAAACTATAACGACACCAGCAGACACATTTAGTAGCATTAGATATCCGACTTCATATCGCGTATGGAAATAAGATATCCTCTAACGAGATTGTTATACCATAAAACTTCCCTATAATCTTCATCAAACTGTATCTTTTGAAACCCTAGCAGTTTCTGTTAATTTCCGACATCTTGCGTCTTAAAAATTGTGATATTGTGAACAAGCACTTGAGATGTTGAAAGTAAATCTAAATATCACAGTTGAGAATCAGAACGTTGCATTTGTTTTGATAATAACCTGTTACCAAATGTGGTATACAGTTACCATGGAGCCACTAAATCAACTATATATCGCATCTGGTAACAATTTGCAATTCATATTTCTATTCTGAAATATCTATAAGAAATGAAAACTATACAAAAACTAGAAACACGTCTTTTAAATTTCCCACTTGACCAAACACTGACGTCAGCCATTTCAAATCGGAGACCAGCCGTGTGTCATCATGAATAGCAATTTTTGGAAATAACATTGTCACACATTTAACTTAATTATTCATATAAAAGTGTAAACTCTCGCAATTTTGGAATCATTATATCATTTCGTTTCGTTCGTTTGAAATAAAAGCAGTTTATTGAGCACTAATATGTCATTAAAGGTCAGATTTCACAAAATGATGTGTCTAGTGCTTCCCCGCGAATTATTCAAGTTTTCGTAGATCCACTGAAATTATGAATGAAAGTCGATCCTGTCAGTAAGTACCGATGTTTTGATTGTAACTGATTCTAAATTTATAAAATTGGACTGTGATATCAACATAGACTACTGTAGCATACGAAGTTGACAATTTGGTAATTCATGGCAATAATGATGATTTGGTGGCAAAATTACATGTTATAATTTAATAGCTTTGTGAAATGTCTTATTTTTCATGAAAGTCCTACTTACCAAAATTTTGAATATGTCGGTATACTGTATATTGATAAAGCAATGAAAGTGACCGGCGGCCAGTTTTGTTCACCCAAGAAACTTCTAAATTTCCACCACCGACCGAATCACTATAAATGGTAGTATGCAGCCTCATATACTACATTTTGTCTAATTAATGATATATAGGTGAGTGCAACACAAAATGCATCAGTATGTACTAGGTTTACTTGTTGGTGGACCGCCGAACGAATATTCATACGCTTGACCGAATGGGCGTCTATACCCTGACAACTTTGTTAACATAGAAATGAACGGGAAACTGGTGGTAGAATGGAAACAAAATATATAGAATTATTTCTGTATTTCGTGAAAAAAACCCCAAAAAAACACTCGCATTTCAGAAGTTACGAAATTACTCTTTATTTTTAGTGAAAGTAAAACTCCAATGAAGAACATTGAAATATTCGTTTTGTAGAGTTATTTTTAAACCATGGATATACTCACTCTGTAGTATTAGTTATAAAAAAAACACGCTATTATACAAGTATTGTAACGTTACTCTGGTTTTAATCTCGGAAGTATGCAACTTAGTTTTATGTTTCACAGTTCCTTTGTGGAAGCCTTTTTACGACATCGTTTTTTACTCTTGCTCAAAAGTGTTTTATTACAGCGATTTAGTGAGGAACGTCTGAGCAGTGTCGCCATGTAACCACATTTCACGTTTTAAGAGCTCACAGGAAACAATAATGACCATGGGAAGTATAGGTCGATATGTTTCTTAAACAGGTAATTGATTAACAGGGGATAGATTTGTGTCACAATCACCAAGTGCACGTATATCATGACTCCGGATCAAAACACTATTACACATCCCCTGGAGTCATGCCCAATATCTAGTCTTGATAGTAAATGTATAGACATTGATAGATTTACAAATATCTGTGATCAATCTAACATTAAAACAAACTTCTATAGAAAGAAAATGTTTCTTTGAAAATGAAATATCGCTGATCAAGCCATTAAAGGCTTGTTCCTGATTTCATACTTCCCTACATATATGAGTGCTTCTGACATATTACATTATTGATAACTCATTCGTATTTGCCAATACAACCTCAAACTCACTGGAAGCAGAGCAAAAAATTAGAATATGCCATTAAAATCACCTTTCTTTCGATAACTTTGAATTTTCCTTCATTTCCTCCTACGCTTCACAATTCAGGCCCTTAACATCACTCATGTATGATGTGCTGTAATTCATTGTTTGCCTTTATCGTATCTAACTCTTAATTTGTATTTAAAGTTGCTTTTCGCTTGTGTGTCTTTTTTGTACAATCTTTTGGATACCATTTATAATAACTTCCTTTTTTCTCAGAATGATATTCATCAAATAAGGAAATTCGGTTAACAGTAATGAATATCGAAAATATATATCAATAAGGAAACATAAAAATATATATGAATAATATCACGTTGCTAAATAAAGAAATTAGATAAAATTTACACCACGAATATGTTTGATGCTTAATCTATGTATATACAAAAACATGTAGTAGGACGTCTGGATCATGACTGAGACAATCTATTCAACGCGAGAAGAAAATTAGAAGCAGGCATCACAAAGTGAAAAAACATCTCTAGAGGCAACATTCACCATACGTGCGGGTAGATCATATATGGCATTGTCTTATCTAGCTAAATACAGCTGAATGTCGTTTACTTTTCCCCTACACATATACAATTAGCAGCTCTCAGAACATCTATTATAATTATGCATCATTCGTTTAAGTTTCTGTCGGGGAAAGGGCCATTTGTTTTCATATTTGTTTCTTGTTTATATGTTGACGTCACTTTTTATCATTATTCATCTATGATTTATGTTTCAATAATGAAAAATGATTAAAACATAGTTATATATTTATATTAATAATCGACGTCCGTTTGATATACCCCAAGGAATGTACGTCATGAAATGCACACAAAGACCATTTATTTGATGTATAAAAGTGCCATACGTCTAGATGTGAACTTGAATGATACACCAGGGAGATCTGATTTCATTAAGTGATAAATAGATTTGGATAAAGATAGATATAAGATATGTATATGATATTAGTGAAACCATTAATCTTTTTCATTCGGTCTCATTCCACAGCCAGAATAAAGTTATATCCCACAGGAAGTTTGCTGTAGGGAGACATAATGACGGGCCAGTGGAGAAATAAGTAATCATTGTCTGTTGTAAATTTCATTAATATTGGCCATTTATTGCATTGGTTGGCGGTGCAACAGTCTGCAGTGAAACGGAACTCATACTGAGAGATAATATATTCAATTAAATTTTCTTTAACATTGTTGTGTAAGCCTCGTTATTTAAGTGAAATTACAATTGACCTTAGTGGTTTAGAAAATGGCTTCATTTCACAGGAAATGCATAACAATATTACTTAAGAGTAAAATTTAACAAGGTTGGTATGAGAGGATTTAATGTTCATAATTGATATTAAAACCTTTTTAGAAATGTAATTTAAACCTGTTATCGAATAGTATGCAACAAAAGTATGAGTTAAGCATTCCAATACTTTCGAAAAAACAGTATTTTGACCAAGATTATACAAATCTCTATAGATGAATACCACCTTTCGATACACATTTCGATTCAGGTAATAATTCAGATTTTTCAATCGAACTGGTTCGTAACTATGATACGTCAGTGATGCAAGATTTTGACACTTGTGGGGGAATCAAAATTGATCAACGGAAATTTCGAAATAAGCGGCTAATGTAGACGAGTCTGTCATGTCCTTGATTACAAAATCTATTGGGGTTATACGATGAACGTGGTCACTAAAGAATTATGACCTAGCATATTCGTTGTTTCTGAAACTAACAATAACTACACCCTTGTGATTATCATGTTTCAGCGTATACAAAACTTGTAGGGATTTCCACACATCTTCTGGCATTTTGTAAAGCACAAATAAATAATACCATTTATTGCAAATCTATAAAGATACAGTAGAGCCAAACAATGAATTAAACTACATCATACATCGATATTGTAGCAGAAATAATGAATATAGTTGATACAGGCAACAGAAGTACATTGATACCAACACCAGAATTGAAATTTTGCAAGACATTAATTTTTGTGACATTTAACATTTGCTTAAACCCGGAAGCTAATACCATGGCCACATACACAGTACAAATATAACCGAATGGATATAAACATTGCCATAGGCAGCCGTAAAGTCATATATGATTTTTTGCTGACAAAATAGGATGTGTGATATCTCTTCCTCTTTGGAGGCATATTTATATTTTTGAGATGAGGCATTATACTTCTGTTTCTCCTTTCTGCGGAGGCCGGGAGTCATATATACAATTTGGAATACCCTGGCAATAATAGTCACCATAAAACATAGCCTTGTATGTCAAAGCGTATCATGTCACAAAGCTCCCTGTACACGATTTAAACCTTTAGCAAAAATGTAACGTAACTCAATTGATCATAGTTTAAAAAAAGTTTAACAATCAATCAGTTTACAACATAGAACACCAGTACTCACTTCCAACACAAACGAGTCATTTCATTAGTTATTGACAAGAGTATGAAATAGTGCATCGTTATGACTAGAGTGATAAGTTTACAGACATGTCCAGCATATATGTGATTCCAGCATTTGTCAGAATATAAAACATTTTTTTGAAAGTAAACCTGATTATTTCGATAGTCTCCCTTGTTAGGTTAAATGCTTTTGTGTGTTTTTACATTTTATTTGATTTTTTAAAAGAATGTTATTTAGAATGTGCAACAGGAGGTTCTGACAATCTTTATTCTTCATTGTATGCTCTAGATATTTTTGCTTTCGGTTGGAAACCCAATATATCAACATAATCATAATAAAAACTGAGATTCAATAAAACAAGGGCAAAATATAAACAAAGGAAATATTTACCCCCATAGACTCAAGATAAATCACAAGGAGAATAAGACTGGGTGTTCCGGAAGAGTAAGCGTACTCTGCTTCATCGACCACACTCGCCATGTAAACGATGGTCAATCCAAGTAAGTAATTGTAACAGTGGAAGATATATATATTAAGTTGTGATAACTCAACTGGTTACTGAAACCTGTTTTTCTGTCTATTGAAATGAATAATCCTCATTTTAATGTTCAGTAAGCAATTGGTACCTTGTTTAAATGTCATTCATATGAACCGCGATATATGAAAAAATAAAAAACAGTGCCTCGTTCTTATACGTACAAGGGGTGATTGTATATAGTTTAGAAAGTAATGATGCTAGAGGATATATTTTGACAAAAGATCATCACTAGGGCGTTCAATGCTTTAAATGTTTATTTCTTATTACACAGCACATTATTTAATTACATGCTTGTCATACAAAGATGTTAAACATCCACTAGCAAATAGGGTCACCTGTTTATTTATTTTCGATGGAATTTTTTTTATCAAGTGCTTATAACGCGATCCTTTGTCGTCATTCCATTTGAATACCACATCGCAGAATCCAACCACGTCATATTCCACGTCACATCCCACTTCAGGCATACAAGGAATTAATTTGTTCATGGGAGTTTTGTTTTTGTTTTTGTTTTTGTTTTTTTTTTTTTTTGTTTTTGTTTTTGTTGGTTTTTTTTTAATTAACCTATTATGTGTACCGCGACATACCGTTGCACGTATCAAAATATTTTAGTTTTATGACGAATAGGTTTGTCCTTACAGCATCAAATTCTCTGATCACCGTTTTGATCTTAATGTAACAGTTTCCCAATCCATTCGTTAGCTGCTTTATATTGATAGAACCCAATGTTGTAATTACTTGCATATGCTGAAGAAAAAGCCGTGACCACAGAGCGTCGCGTGTGAATTTTCTCTGAGGTATTCTTACCATGCTTCTTATGTAAATGACTTATGATGTGATGATTGATTAAATTGAAACATCTACCTTTGCTGGTACAACCGAAATGTCATAGGAACCTTGTAATGACTAGGTCACGCAATATCACCATTTGCCGTTTGTTTTCGTCGATAACATCTCCAATATCGATAAATTGGTGTTACAATCGGTAAATCTTGTTTTGGAAGATGATAATTTCTGGCAGGAATGCGGATGATATAAAAGGACAATGATACTGATATTGTATGCAATACTGCACATAACCAGGACCTCCTGAAAGAATATAAATTGTTTTTATATATTGAATACTTACTGTAATTAATAGCCCACATTCATGCCAAAACGTAGAGTCAAAGCATTTTATTTAAAACAAATACAACTAACGAGCATTAAATACGCCCATCCTCATAGCACACAAAGAGAATAGAATATTTCTCAATGAGATCACTATGGCGACCATAACTCTTTCCCATCATTTTGATCAAAATGCATCTTTTGAGCTCTTGTGTTACTTTGGAGTTCTTTAGAATCCACACATTATTAATTTCACCTCTTGATTAAACAGTATCACAATGAGACTGAGACCCAGATTTCCAGATTTGATAGTATATAGAATGGTGGTTAGTAGCTTACACAAAGCTTAGTTGAACAATTAAACGAGACAGCTATAAACGTTGTTTATATGGATACTTGTGAAGTTAAGGGGTTCAGTATTAACGGGGGAGGTCCGTATACTTATCATTAATAGGGAATCTTTTTTAAAGGTCGTATTTTTTAAAACATATTTTGCCTTAGTTTCATATCGAATTCGAGTTTGAGTTACTAAGGTGTAGATCTGCTCAAAGAACCGATACTCAGATATGCAATGGCATGTTTATATCAAATTTGTTGTCAGCGCAATCGTTATTTCATTTTAGAATATTTTATTGTCATGTGAAATAAATAGGCACTGCCATAGTGTATGAAAGCACTCTCCTTGCTGTTGTAACCACATAACGATATCAGTCATATAATGAACAAGATGAAGGGTATTGGAATGATCAGGAAATATTTTAGACAAAATCTATACTACCAGTTTTGATGGTAATGATATCACATAATGATGTCAAAAAGAGTCAGTCCGAAAGTCATTGCTATTTTTGATACCTGAATATTGTATAATATATATGCCCATTGCACGATTCGTCATGTCTGTTATACATATATTTTTCAAATCGTGCAGTTCGGAATCATCTAGAGATTCATCATTTTACAACCGCATTGTGTCGTTGTACTAGGCCTGACTAGAACTTTCGGAGATAACGCACAAGTGTTCACTTACATTAGCGTAGATCACGTAATATCACAGTACTATAGACAGCATTTAATCTTACTTCCAGACCGGTATGGGACTACGACAAACGCAAAAGCAGATATTACCAAATGCCATGTCGCAAAAATTGTTCCCTGGGTTTTAACAACGAGGTAACGTTACTTCTCATTAACACGAGGTATAAGGAAGGAGTGTACAGGTGTATAATTCTAAAGTGGGCAGTAAAATGTACATTCAACTTTTCACAAGTAATTTGAAGGGAGCTGCATAACTTAATCAATTACTCATGGAATTCGGTATGTATACTTGTCAAGGGACTTTTTACATCCTACGTATAGAATAGAGGAAAAGAAAAAAAAACAATATCTCCAGCTTTGACGTATGATATCAGTCATATTAAGTTCTGTCTTATAACTATACCTTAAAATTGATAGAAAACCCCTGTGAACAAAGTCATCATGTAACAAAAATAGAACAATTTATAAGCAATAGAAAAATTGACTTGAAAACTGTACTAAAAGAAAAATGAATTCCAAGTTTCAATTCCAATACAAAATGAGATACTATACAATAAATAAGGAATTAGACTATATAGCCAATGCTGAAAGCCAAATATACTTAGGAAGCGACCGAAGGAATTCAAAATTGATCAAAAGAAGATCAAAAGATGGGGAAGTCGGTTGATGCAGTGGAAATGCACATCTTTCACCTAAGCTTTCGACTTTCAATTTCCCTAACGGACGTAGAAATGTATGGTGTTACTTACAGGATTACTGGGGCTTTCCCCTGGTACTCCTGTGCCCTCCCTTACTAAGACATCTCGCGTGCTTGCATGAACCAGAAAAAATGTAATTAAATAAGTTTTAGTTTAGATGGTTATGTGCTATACCCACACTATTCAATAAATTTCGTACATGTGTATATTCTGAACCATGTCATTATTCGAATGAGTGTAAACAAATCTCGGGAACAAGTGGTATACCAGCAATCTCTACCATCCATGGTGTTGAAGGATGTACACACAGCACACAAATAAATAAATTTTCAGTACAAATTAACAATTAGAAGTAATTTCAGTAATTTTAGAACACGGTTTTCTAATTATATATTAACAGCTCATATGAAGATTCACAAGACACCCTTTCCCACGTCTACGTGAATAACCTGCAAGATATGCCACCCGGCAATTGTGTGCTGAATATACATATTTTTGGGGCGATAATGAGACTGATAGACCAAAACTAGGACAAAATATGAATAATGAAAGAAATAACAGAGAATCATCCTGCAAAGTACGACGAGAATAAGACCAAATGTTCCAGAAGAGTATGCTCAGTTGGCATAGTCGTTTCATTCAATATTTGTACGAAATGTAACCTTTCCCTAAGGTTACATAGTTCGGAATGCAGTTTGGTTTCTACAAGTTAGGCATTCTTAGATGCTAGTTCATTTCAATTTTTTGCCCCTGCAACTCCCCATCAAGATTTTGATATTTCTATCTTTATTTGTTTATATTTCCTTAGTCGCTTCCACGGTGTACAAATCTAGGCCCTTAGCATCACTGACGAGTCCTAGAAAACCGAAACAGCTGCACGATGCAATGTTACTCCGTCTTTGGCTCGACTGCATCAAATTAGAAATTCGTATTAAATGGTGATATTCAATTGCGTGACTTTTTTTACGGTCTTCTCGATTGCTTGTGGTAGACATTGCTGGTGGACGTGTAGTCTCCGAACTAAGCCGTAGCCTGCATATCACATGATTTTGATCCGTAACAATAGTGGCACGGTTCTGAATATACACATGTACTTGAAGCGCTTCTTTAACTACCATATATATACTGTACAAACAAATACGAAATTAATTTAGTTGTGGGGAAAGTGCTTTTTTCCGTCTCCAATTTTGATTTGTGTTTTTCTCAGTTTTCAAAAACGTTAGACTCTGCAGTATCGCTAAGACGTCCGAGAAGGGCGAAACAGATCTATATTTATTCTTTTCCTCTACTATATCTTGTGCGGAATTTGTATGAAAAGATATTGTGTCTGTTGAACATTGTTTAAAAATTGTGTTCCAATAACATTTTTTTTATCTGAAATAATTTCTAATTTTTCCCGATCACTTTGTTATAGCGATCATAAAAGTACAAAGGCTGTTTTAATACCCAGCACTGTGCAGGAAACAGTAATGCCGTCACTAAACTTAGATAATTCAGCGATGATGACAGTTCAGTAATTACACGTATCTATTGGGATTATGTTTTACAATCACATGACCTTTATTGAATTCTACATTTCCTTTTAATGGTTTCGAGACTTATTCTTTATTCTGATAATAAATACGAGTCAGATTTATAATTTACCAGTATTTATCAACACTATAACACCCTACAGATTTGTGTGGTGAAATGATTGGTGTGTTTCTATACGATAGAAAAGTTCAGCTTATATAGATCCTTGTACAAGTAGCGTTTATATCGGTATCATGTATGGTATGCTGTTTCTACAGTGATATTTCTTATTTGTCTAAGATTTATGGGAACGCTTCATCGTATTATCCTTGTATCTGTTTGCCTTGTTAATGTATTATTTTGTTTATAGTTTGACAGCAAAAAAGCATCTTGGAATCTAATTCGAATGATTAAAATCAAATTTAAGCAAGGTCGTATATAACGTAAATAACCTACAAAGGCAATTCATAATCTAAAAATATGCATTTCTTAAAAAATGAAATGTACCTTTCTTGTCAATATCATTTACATGATAATGTCAAAGAATTGATGAAATGAATATATTTTGTAATGTTGTACCTCTGAGATTATCCAAAGTAGTCTGGTACCCAGTATAATCAAATGCTCTACTTATTTTGTAAGCCGCTGTGTTCCCCTTCACATTACTTAGGTGTTTATGATTATATAACAGTTTTAAATTGAATTTAAATCTGATTTTGTAAATAATAGTTTGAGAGGATTCCAGTTCAAAGGGAGTTTTTAAAAAATGCATGTCAAATTTCAATTTCTAAATTTCAACATTCATTATAAAAATATATGCTAAAGGTTAACTGAAAGGCTATGCGAAATCATTGAGATATCAAACACTTAAATAAGGTTTTCTTAAATAATACATATCATATGTACACAAGTATTCAGTGCAATTTAATTTAGATTACAAAGTCTTGACTCACGAAACAAGTCCTGTACACTTAAAATTCAATTCTCTTTGCGATATCCATATTGCCATACACTGTGATTGATCAATGAGAACAAGACACATCTTAATTAGATTTCATATTTTAAACGCACATAAAGAAACGACTGTTTTAATCCATACCTTTATTCAATTTCTTGTTTTAAGTGAACAGCCGTAGTCATTAAGAAATAGATATATGTATTTTTTGTCATCAGTTATAATGTTGAAATGGATTGTTTGTTCTATTTTGCTTTTATATGCAGTAACTGAAGCGGAAAAAAGGTAAAATTTTACACCAAAATGCTAATAAAGCATGGGCTTTTTACACAAAACGCAATTCAACAGTCATTCACTGGCATTCACTGAGGAAATACTATTTTGTTTTGTGCGAACCGGATAAATAATGGATCATACACAGGGTATTTTTTACTGAGGAAATATTTAAAACCATACTATGAGTACATATCATTATAAGAATCACTTCGTTTCAAATATACATGTACATAATACTACACATTGATCAACAAACACGTCTTTTTACAGCTATCATTCGTTTCCTAATTGAAACCGTGCTTTAATTTGATTGCTAGTTTTATCGCTGAGAAAGATGCATTGAGGCTGACAGTTTCACTGTTCAACATGTGGTAGACAAATCGTATATAAACTACAGCACAATGCCTTTCCCAAGGAGGCAACATGACAGCACATACCCGTTCGTTACTCAGTCTCTTATCACAATGAGTTTTTTTCAGATTCCTGAGAAACACGAATAGCCACGGGAGCACTGTACGTATATTCCACCCACACATCTCAAATCTTCACTCGAATTGCAGGCAAACGCTCTACCAACTGAGTTATCGACCCTTTCCCCCTGCAAAACGATTAGCATTGGTACATACGCCATTAAGGGATATCAACTTTTCGACAAAGACATCATGAAATGTACGCAATGCTGTTATGTCTAGCATGATCTTCCACACACATCCTTAAACTTGTGATTGAATATTTGGATTTAAGATAAATCAGTCGTTCCTAGAACACACGGCAACATTAATGGTACATGTGTACTACTACATACAGGCTTCCTCTTGGCCTGCATTCTATGTATGAGGACAGAGTGGTATATGTATGAAGTGGCAGTTGATTAACTTGATAAATTATAGAAAAATTAATACGTTCCTTTGTTACACAAAGATAGGATGTATATCGTGAACAATAGTGTATAAGGTATTTATTATTTCTATAAGGTAGAAATAAAAAAAACAAAACATAAAAAACAAGATAAAAAAAACAACAAGAAAAGTCATAAAAGTTCCTAAATGATAATATGATAATAATAGTACTAATTTAAAGTCACTCATACAAGGGGTAAAAGGTTCAAACTTCTAAAAATGGCAAAATGAAAAATTCCGAAAAAGTAGATGCATTTGCTTTATATGCAAAACATGATGTCAGGTTAACAAAATACATACCGAATTAATATCAATGAAACTACTAGGAAAACCAGAGAGCATCATCACACACGTCTGAATCACACAAGGAATAAAGTGTTTCCCAATGAGATCACGATATGCATTCCCACCTTTATCTATCTGATTCTGTCCAAACCATGAGTTGTAAAGATTATCTTTTTTATTTCTGTATCAAGCTGTCGACAAAGTATTTCTGTTGCCTGCAAAGTGTTCTTATCGTGAATCCATTGTTAATTACAAATGCAATGAGGCAAACCTCTACCCTTACCTGACCATGTTAACAGGCAACATGCACTTTGGTCGCCAGAAATGCCAAATAAATTGGCACATGCTTGCCAGCGAAATAATCCACAGGGATTTGTCACCTTTGAGAGCTAGGATAGACTCAATTCCCACCTGGTATTAATTAACATACTTTGATTAAGCTGTTTTTTTTCTTTTTTTTTTTCTTTTGTTTTTTCTCGATGTGATCAGCGCGGGCACTTTCTTACCTCTTACATGCAAGCAACATTGATCACTGCTAATTAAAAAGGATGAATGGTACGGTATATACGCTGATACTTAACAGGTAACAAACCAGGCCAATGCATCGTATCTGGGAATTACGTGATATCTTCCACAGTATGGTTAGATTATTTGAAATACAACGTTAAAAATGTCGTCTGGAAATATATTGTTATTTTACTAATTTATTAAACTTACACATCCTTCATATTCAACGAGTATTCTTAATTTCCCTCAATCTTCTGAACTCATTTGTCCTATACTATTAATATTTGTGACTGATATAACTGATATCGTTCTGAATGAAATGCGATAATAACGTCTAAAATCAGTTTGATTATTATAATGGAAAGCATTTGTGTGTGTGTACCATGTACCTGCTCCTTCTGTGTGCAAGCGAACAAGGAGGAAGCATAGAAAGCACGGGAAGTGGTAGACATTGACAAGCGGTGAGCTTAGGTATGTGGACAGTGTATCACCTGTTTCTCATGCATGGAGACAGAGCAGATGCATGATCTACATATATAGAAATATTCTAAACACACAAAGCTCGTGATGTACACCCGCACCCCCTACCCCCTCTCTCTCTCTCTCTCTCTCTCTCTCTCTCTCTCTCTCTCTCTCTCTCTCTCTCTCTCTCTCTCTCTCTCTCTAAACTTGTTTACAATTATTTCATTATTATATCATAATACAACTTTGTAAATATAATGTGTGTGTATTAACTTATTTGGAAAGGGCTTTTTATTGTTGTAAAACTTGTGTCCAATCCTATTGCTACTTATGTGCAATAAAATATGCTTAAATCAAAGTCCTACTACTTTTCAAATTTTGTATAACAAATGACGTACTTGGATATTTTCAAGGTAACAATACTTTGAAATAAATTTCCTAAAGCCTGTGCTTCATTAAATTCGTGCTTTTCCAGTTATCAAATGGCTCCATCCTATATTAATACTGCGTCAGTATCTACCTGTATCTGAATAATTAAAGACAAAGATTCATGTTATTTGTATTTCCGTACCATCCCTACCACAATATGGGCAGGAGAAACACAGTTTATGTCGTGGTGTTAGCTCGTTTATCTTTCTAAAGCGTCTTTGTTATGGTTACTCTGACATTGGCCTTGTTCCATTCTGGTGATTATGGCTGCAATTATCGCTCAACTCACACTTCTTAGCAGAATTATGTAATTAAATCCTTGGATACGATCCTACACCTACAGCCAAGGTAAAGATCGATCCAAGCGGCTGTCGTGTTTGATATGCAGGACTGATGAAAAACCAAAAAACTTCTCACGACGACTTCATTTTTTCTCTAATATTAAATAATCTGTTGTTATATAACTGAATTTGACATCAGTACACTACCCAAACGCTGTCATGTATAAAACGGCAAACATCTTGTGATGTTTTGTATTGATTGTGGGGTAAATGATATCAATATGAAAGTTTTGAATTATAGTTTATAATTATAATATGTTTTTATGTAACGAGCATGTTGAATAATCTAGAGAAAGAAATATTGAGTATGACGTGTATAGATAGAATAAAAAAAATTGGATAAGAATAAACAAGGATTTTTCTCAGGTACGCTAGTACATTTCACTACAAAGTTAGAATATGCTAGAGTATCGTCAAATAATGTCCTTGTACATCACACATCTGTTTCGTCCTTCTAGAATTTGTCAGTGATACTAAGGTGCTAAAGTTTTGAAACCTATAAGGCGATTAAGGACAATCGACGATGTGCTGAATCAAAGATTATCAACATCAAATAGTAAAGGGACACTAGCTCCAGTGAAATTTGTTTAATATCATTATAGTGTTTATTCGGAAAAAATGTCAAGACCATTTGTATATTATGAACGATGATACTGTTGAAATGAATTAAAACGCGACATGCCAGATTTTGTTTACGTGATATCCAGTGTAGTCTATCCACTTTATTAGTCATACCAATGACATAAACGTGCTTGTCTTTGGAATCACAGGTAATGAGACCTTCAACGACATATCGTGATAGGAATACTAAGGCAATCACGGCCTAGGCTGGATTCTTAAGTATTCATATTGCCAGTCTGGCAGAAAACATAGGAGACAAACTCTAATTAAAGACATCAAAGTTATGATTGTATGATACACGCACGACCTAAATATTCACGTTTAACGCTACGACAAGCGCGCCAAAGACCGAGATTGATGGCAGCACGCAGTCGCAGAGAATCGGGACCTCCAGGAAAGAAAGATCACAGGAAGTGATAAGGGAACCTTAAATCCAATGCACACTTATCTTATTACGTAATCCACCAAGAATATGGTATGTGAACCACAACTTTGCATGTATATTTTTCGCTTGACTGATTTCGATGGTTTTCCCATTGTTAAGCTGTCTATAAACTACCGACAAGGTTACATGTCCGAACACTTGCACATCCATATTAAACCATTATCATTCATATTTCTAACATTTCATGATTTTATCATATCATGTATCCAAACATCTGCCGACGTCATAATGTTTATGGGTAATGTATAAGCATTTATTTCTGTGTTTCCAGGTAGGCCGTACACAGGAAGGCATGAACATAGATCAAATTGGTTTCTAAGTAAATGTTATGATTATGTGGAAGCTGGGTAAATATCATATAATGATCAAGGGGTTAAGCAACCTGTTCATAAACATTATCAAAATATTTAGTATCTGTCAGTAGTTCTGGAACAAGGAATGTAAACCAGTAACCTTGTCATTCAGTGTTAATGGCAAAAACAGCTTTGAAATTCTTTAAGAGCAAATAGTTTATCATACCAATATATAAATACATATAGGTGTGTTTTGAAGATTATTAGTTGAACAATTCTGTATGAATTTTGAGATGAAATAACCGATGTTGTCTCATTTAATTCTGATCTACATAATAGATGACATTGGGGTTTTGATAATGGTACAATATCCATCCTGGTACGTGCAATACATGAAAAGGGATGACACTTCTTATTAAATCGTAACATGTTGGGCAGATAATATTGATTCGTTACTCGTTGTTCATCTAAATTCTGTTTGGTTTCGCAAATTGTCCATATCGTTTTGCATTTTAGATGTTCGTATATGTGGATTCACTGGCTATAATACCTCTAGACATTACAGTGTACCACGGCTGCTGAAATAACAACGATTTCAAAATTTACTTATCATAAGATGCTTCCACTGTAATAACACCAGTCAGTACCGAACTGAGGATGTGCTATAGCAGAATTGATGTCACATATTTTGGATGTTGAAGATACCCGAACGTGACCAGAAAAGGTCAAATGATGAACAGATAATCAAACTAGTCTGTAGCCTATTGCAAAGTACCTGCAAAATATTGTAACGATAAAATGTTATTTTACAACACCAATACATTTTATTCCTTCATTCTTTCTTACAGCCATGTTCAAGTCTATCATTTTCATGAACCTAGTGCGACTCGGAACCGATAAGATTTCATCTTTTTCATTTACTTTTACATGACTACCACATAATGATGGCTGTACATCATCAAAGATTAATTGCATTGTAGCCTCGGCTCCAAATCTAACAGATTTTCTCATGAAAGCATAAAAAAGCTTATAAGCTTTACAGATGTTTTCAAGGAATTCAAAGTGTCGTTTTTTTAAACATAAAGATTACTTCGATAGGAGACGGCCGAAGTAGTGTAGAATCAATAACATTGGGCGACATCATAAACATGATCGATGTGTTGGTTGACCGCGGTTTTGTCGAGTTGGGGATAAGATCTTTCACCAAACTAATAGCATACCTGTCGAAACCATATGTGCCTCGTTTTTGACTATCCTGCAACTGTATAAATCTTTCTTTTGTTCAATTTTCGTCCCATATATAATGACATTAATGTTTACTTCCGCAAGATAATAATCAAGATAATATGAGATTAAAATCTACTACCACTAGATAGTAATTAAGATAATATGAGATTAAAATCTACTACCACTAGATAGTAATTAAGATAATATGATATTAAACTCTACTACCACTAGATAGCAATTAAGAAAACAGGATATTTTCAATCTTTTACCAGAAGACATTAATTAAGACCAGATGAGATTTTAGTCTACTACCAGAAGACATTAATTAAGACAAGATGATATTTTAATTTACTACCAGATGACAGCAGTTAAGATATGTAACGATTAAGATATATCTCCCTATAGATGATAATGATGCTTGTTTAGACTTTGTAACCTGCCAATACGACATACTCCTAGACTGGTGTCACGTGTACACGCGATAACGAGAGAAACAGGGCATCCTTCACCTTAACGATGTGACGGTTGTACAGGGTAAACCCAGGAAACTGCCCAGACGCCATCTCACAAACTGCTTTCTGTATGTATACTCTGTGTATGGATGATTTCATACACATGTTAAAGCCTCTGTTAAAATTTGTGAGTTTTATCCTTGTTGTCCTTTCATTTTGAGGAAATGGTCAATTTTGAGTTCTACCATTCTGTTACCGAATTGGGTTAAGATATAAGGTCAAAATGTAGACAATAAGTGAAAATGTTAACCTTATTCTGTTGTAAAGAATTTATTTCAGGATGTAGGATCCAACTTACCAAGAAAATGGCGATACAAATCCTTAACCTTTATTCAGACGTGCCTAAAGTACCATCCGAATTCTGTGTACCCGAGAATCTGTGATAGGAAAAATGTATATAGATGTAAGTCAGAAAACATTTGATATACAACGTATATAATATTATTCTGTCTGATTTATGTTTAAAAAAATTTCTTAAAGACGAATGATATTTCACCGATGATTCTACCAGATTTTATTTTCTAACTAAGTGTTGAAAACTTTTTAACATTGTCCGGCATAGATATTTTTCCTTCTGCTGTATTCTATCCTAACCCTAACAGGTGGTATTCGCTTGCGTTATTTTCACCCTGGTTAGGTAAATCCATTTGACGTCACGTGACCAAGAAGTGGGACTACTTTCATGAGGACATAGACTCACTGCTACTAAAATTTTGTTTTACCCTCAAAACTGAAAATTCTGTTATCATCACTACTAAAATTCCATCTTAATTTACGCCTTATTATCAAATAAATATATATCAGATATCAGAATTATGATTTCATTTGACGTTTTATTATTGGATTGTACCAAGAACTATATTCTGTTTAAAATTAAATCACAATGTGTGAAACGTCTCATGCGCGGGCCTTGTCACTATTCATACGCCACTCACGTGTTTTGGTAAACACACAACACACTTCATCTTGCATTCGGACAAGGAAACATGATAAGAGTAAGTTAGCGTTTACGCCTTAAGGGGCAAGGCTGGTGACAACTTAATAATCTTCCCCCTATCTTACCCTTAAGGGGGATGAAAGCTTCTATCGGTCTTTAGTAGATCTTCCATATTGCAGGTAATAGAACTACTGGTGTACCCCTAGGTTTAGTTCATACGAATAGTGGCATGGTTTAAAAAATACACATTGACATGACATTCTTCTTATCAGATATACGAAATTTGCGAAAGTTACTGAATTATTGTTGAAGTGCACCTCTCAATCTACATTTTGACATTTCTATTTTTGGATTTCCCTGGGTTGTTTTTTTTTTTTTTTTTCACTGACGAGTCCTAGAAGGTCGAAACAGATTACTGCATTGTCCTAGTTCTGCTGTATACTGCACTACATTAAATGTACTATTCACTTGTGTCTTTTATACAATTTTTCATCAAGGAAAGTACAACACGATACATTTCTTTTACTTCTTCCTTTGAAGATGCATCTTCAATCTCAGATGGAAATAATCACGACAATACCCGCGACGGCCCCCAGAATTGGATGGTACATGGAACAACATAAATTACACAATCATGGATCTCTGGTGAGGTTCCTCGTGTTTATCAATCATGGCATCAACAACACAATGGATAGCAATACCTGTATAGTGTGTAAAGCTGCCGGACGTGAAAAAGACATAAATATTTGTTTCTTTTTATATGCTCTTGTAGGCAATCTAAATATTTCAATTCATTAGATTTGGTTGATATTTCATCACCAAAGAAGAATCATTATTGGAACTCTTGAAAAAAAGAAATTTAGCAGCCAGGTTTTCTGAAGTGCATTTGAGAATTGTACAAAAGACCAAAAAAAGTGAAAAAGACCTTTCAACGTTATTTTCGAATTAGATAAAAATAGAACCACTGTGGTAATTAAAACTCCTTAAACGACAGAAGTCAATTTAAATTAAGAGGAGAAGAATTCCTTTTCATTCCTTCCCAGAGGATTTTTACCTTAACACTAGCTTCTAAACTAGCAAAACAATTATTCTAATTGGCACATTTATTGAGTTTCTTGTTAACAGTGTCACAAAACTTAAGTCGTTCCAGGCAATCTTGAATTCTATTGCAGCATAGCATCTTGAATATATAAAGTCCTGCAATTAGGTGGAGTCATCGATGCGAAAAATCAATCAGAGGCTACTCAGGTTTATATGTATTATACCAGAATCAGCATTTAAATGTGTTTTATTTTTAGACAAAGATAAATCTTACCAGATACGACATGGAATATAATGTACAAGGAGTGGGTAGTCCGATTGGATCAGTATCTGAATCGAATTAGGTTTTCAGATTTTTTTTATCTAGTTGAGTGTCCACATATCCTATTTTTAGGTAAATTTTCGTCTAATGACCATTATTTACGAGCTTATGACGTCAGAGTTGAAAATTCACACATGTAAATGACATTTGTAGCTTGCGCTTATTTTGTTCAAAGAAATAAATGATGATTTGTCTGAGGGCTTCATATTTGGTTAAATTGTATAAAATCCCACAAAATATAGATACTTAGATACATATGGTTTCTGAGGATAATCATCTTTACATGCTTATGAATGTTTACAATATTTACAATTTGAAGAGAAAAATCATGAAATGTTCAAGGCATGAGATCTGGGTAGATCTTATTGTATTTGGTAAAACGCGGAGATATGCGTACATACTGTTAAGGGTACTCCGCGTGATATGCGAGTGATAAATTTGTCTATCAAAAACAATTCGGCTTTTCTGAAAAAATATATATATATATATAACCTTAGATAATTGGCATTTACATGCCGAATTTTGAATAACTAAACAAAATAATGGTTTTGGAATCCGATAGGCGTTCTCTTATTGTAAAGGTAATGTGACCTAGTTGAACCTATACAAAGTTAAGACATTTCCATATGCTGACATTTCGTCTTTTCGCTTTTGTTTTCCTTGAAAGCCGGGCGAAAACAAAAAACAAAAACAAAAAAGCAAAAACACAAACTAAAAAAAAAACAAACAAACAAACCCCACAAACTTTAAAAAGGCCAATAGAACGAAAAGATGAAAATATATCAAAGCGATAAAAACGGAAACCCTCTGAATTGAATAAGACGTAATTCGAAACCGGACAAAACCAAATAACGAGAAGTCAAACCGTGGTACGCTTTTATTGTCATTGAAGTAAATACGTTTCATCAAGTTTTGAAATGGTCTTTGTATTCAAACCAGATATATCTTCAAATCACCGTCAGACGCATGTTTGCTTTATATTGCTGTTTAAGAAATCAGTAACTACACTTCGTTTGGTGATGTTGGCTGAATTCTAATTGGCTTTATTTCGTCCTGATTGCGATGGAGGGGAAATAACTCAGATAGTTGATAGAGAAGGCGGTGATAACTGTGACTGATAGACAAGGTTAGCAGTAAAACGCCATCAGTTCCTTTTCCTTAATATTTCTTTATTGGTGAGTATTACTTAACATGGTTAGTGAGATCATAAACGAAGGATGCAATTTTCATATTGCCCTAACGCTTGTTTGCTGACACTGCGAGATCAAGGACAAAACAGTTAAAAATTGTAAAAAAAAAAAAAAAAATCATGGAAAATGACTGTTTATTTACCAGTTGTTTGAGAGAGTAAATGAAAATGTAAAAAGTCTCACAATAATTAATTATTATATAAAACATGAAAAGGATGTAAACCCATTTTATAGTCATTTGTCGATCCCATGCCTTACCTATATAAGTGTTCCTTCAAATGAGTATGAAAATTTATTGATGAAACTAAAACATAGCCGTTGAATATATTCCTTACGTTTCAGTGATGGACAGTTGTGATTCTATAAGAATGATTTATATTCAAGTCAACCTCATCCTGATGTTTTTGTATGTCCTGAAGTGAGGTTTGTTAAAATGATAACTTATTAAATGATACCATTCCGTAGTCTATATCCTCTGGTGTCATAATAACTCAGACATCCGATTTTTTATGAACTCGCCTTTATATAACATATTCTTTGATGTCCGTACGCAGTATGTGTGTAAACAATATGGCTATAAAATCATGGGCTAGTAAGTGGCCGTTATTATGATAGATAATTAAGTTCATTGCCAGACTGGGATGAACGCCTAATTGTATTACATATCGTGAAGATTTTACCTCATCTTCTCTGAACTATCCACTCGGTTCTCTGTAGGGCTATTAAGACAACCATGGCAGGACAGCCGCCACACTAATAACACCCGACGGTAACCTAACGTCATTTGATCACGCGCTAATTACGTATTATTCTCGATACATCTCTTGAGTTTTCCTTGTAGCTCTATTTCCGTCAGGTCCCCCCCCCCTTCCCTGTTGTTGTACTAATAAAATTATCTGATTGCCTCATTCGAGGTAAACATGCGGAAAATTTCTATTGAAAACACTAAAAGATTCAAACGTTTTAATTACTTTCAGAAAAGACTGCAAATCTCGGATAACTCGTTCCTTAAAATCCTAACAAAATTATACAATAGTCCTGGAATACCGATAGATCTAACACAGTATCATATTTACAACAAACCTAGTAACTCTAACATACAGTCATATCTACAACAAACCTAGTAATTCTAACATACAGTTATATCTACAATAACCCTAGTAATTCTAACATACAGTTATATCTACAATAACCCTAGTAATTCTAACATACAGTCATATCTACAATAACCCTAGTAACTCTAACATACAGTTATATCTACAATAACCCTAGTAACTCTAACATACAGTTATATCTACAATAACCCTAGTAACTCTAACATACAGTCATATCTACAATAACCCTAGTAACTCTAACATACAGTCATATCTACAATAACCCTAGTAACTCTAACATACAGTTATATCTACAATAACCCTAGTAACTCTAACATACAGTTATATCTACAATAACCCTAGTAACTCTAACATACAGTCACATCTACAATAACCCTAGTAATTCTAACATACAGTCATATCTACAATAACCCTAGTAATTCTAACATACAGTCATATCTACAATAACCCTAGTAACTCTAACATACAGTTATATCTGCAATAACCCTAGTAATTCTAACATACAGTCATATCTACAATAACCCTAGTAATTCTAACACAGTATCATATCTACAATAACCCTAGTAATTCTAACACAGTATCATATCTACAATAACCCTAGTAACTCTAACATACAGTCATATCTACAATAACCCTAGTAATTCTAACATACAATCATATCTACAATAACCCTAGTAACTCTAACACACAATCATATCTACAATAACCCTAGTAACTCTAACATACAGTCATATCTACAATAACCCTAGTAATTCTAACACAGTATCATATCTACAATAACCCTAGTAATTCTAACACAGTATCATATCTACAATAACCCTAGTAATTCTAACACAGTATCATATCTACAATAACCCTAGTAATTCTAACACAGTATCATATCTACAATAACCCTAGTAACTCTAACATACAGTCATATCTACAATAACCCTAGTAATTCTAACACAGTATCATATCTACAATAACCCTAGTAATTCTAACACAGTATCATATCTACAATAACCCTAGTAATTCTAACACAGTATCATATCTACAATAACCCTAGTAATTCTAACACAGTATCATATCTACAATAACCCTAGTAATTATAACATACAGTTATATCTACAATAACCCTAGTAATTCTAACACAGTATCATATCTACAATAACCCTAGTCTAACACATATCATATCTACAATAACCCTAGTAATTCTAACACAGTATCATATCTACAATAACCCTAGTAATTCTAACACAGTATCATATCTACAATAACCCTAGTAATTCTAACATACAGTCATATCTACAATAACCCTAGTAATTCTAACATACAATCATATCTACAATAACCCTAGTAATTCTAACATACAGTCATATCTACAATAACCCTAGTAATTCTAACACAGTATCATATCTACAATAACCCTAGTAATCTAACACAATAACCCTAGTAATTCTAACATACAGTCATATCTATCATATCTACAATAACCCTAGTAATTCTAACACAGTATCATATCTACAATAACCCTAGTAATTCTAACACAGTATCATATCTACAATAACCCTAGTAATTAACACTCATATCTACAATAACCCTAGTAATTCTAACACAGTATCATATCTACAATAACCCTAGTAATTCTAATTCATATCTACAATAACCCAGTAATTCTAACACATCATATCTACAATAACCCTAGTAACTCTAACATACAGTCATATCTACAATAACCTAGTAATTCTAACACAGTATCATATCTCAATAACCCTAGTAATTCTAACACAGTATCATATCTACAATAACCCTAGTAATTCTAACATACAGTCATATCTACAATAACCCTAGTAATTCTAACACAGTATCATAACAATAACAGTAACACATCATATCTACAATAACCCTAGTAATTCTAACACAGTATCATATCTACAATAACCCTAGTAATTCTAACACAGTATCATATCTACAATAACCCTAGTAATTCTAACAGTATCTATCTACAATAACCCAGTAACACAGTATCATATCTACAATAACCCTAGTAATTCTAACACAGTATCATATCTACAATAACCCTAGTAATTCTAACATACAGTCATATCTACAATAACCCTAGTAATTCTAACACAGTCATATCTACAATAACCCTAGTAATTCTAACATACATCATATCTACTACAATAACCCTAGTAACTCTAACATACAGTCATATCTACAATAACCCTAGTAACTCTAACATACAGTCATATCTACAATAACCCTAGTAATTCTAACACAGTATCATATCTACAATAACCCTAGTAATTCTAACACAGTATCATATCTACAATAACCCTAGTAATTCTAACAAAGTATCATATCTACAATAACCCTAGTAACTCTAACATACAGTATCATATCTACAATAACCCTAGTAATTCTAACACAGTATCATATCTAGTAATTCTAACAATAACCCTAGTAATTCTAACACAGTATCATATCTACAATAACCCCTCTAACAAACAGTCATATCTACAATAACCCTAGTAATTCTAACACAGTATCATATCTACAATAACCCTAGTAATTCTAACACAGTATCATATCTACAATAACCCTAGTAATTCTAACACAGTATCATATCTACAATAACCCTAGTAACTCTAACATACAGTTATATCTACAATAACCCTAGTAACTCTAACACAGTATCATATCTACAATAACCCTAGTAATTCTAACACAGTATCATATCTACAATAACCCTAGTAACTCTAACATACAGTATCATATCTACAATAACCCTAGTAACTCTAACATACAGTATCATATCTACAATAACCCTAGTAACTCTAACATACAGTCATATCTACAATAACCCTAGTAACTCTAACAAACAGTTATATCTACAATAACCCTAGTAACCCTAGTAATTCTAACATACAGTTATATCTACAATAACCCTAGTAACTCTAACATACAGTCATATCTACAATAACCCTAGTAATTCTAACACAGTATCATATCTACAATAACCCTAGTAACTCTAACATACAGTCATATCTACAATAACCCTAGTAATTCTAACACAGTATCATATCTACAATAACCCTAGTAATTCTAACACAGTATCATATCTACAATAACCCTAGTAATTCTAACACAGTATCATATACAATAACCCTAGTAATTCTAACACAGTATCATATCTACAATAACCCTAGTAACTCTAACATACAGTCATATCTACAATAACCCTAGTAATTCTAACACAGTATCATATCTACAATAACCCTAACACAGTCATATCTACAATAACCCTAGTAATTCTAACACAGTATCATATCTACAATAACCCTAGTAATTCTAACACAGTATCATATCTACAATAACCCTAGTAATTCTAACATACAGTCATATCTACAATAACCCTAGTAATTCTAACACAGTATCATATCTACAATAACCCTAGTAATTCTAACACAGTATCATATCTACAATAACCCTAGTAATTCTAACACAGTATCATATCTACAATAACCCTAGTAATTCTAACACAGTAATTCTAACACAGTATCATATCTACAATAACCCTAGTAATTCTAACACAGTATCATATCTACAATAACCCTAGTAATCTCTAACATACAGTCATATCTACAATAACCCTAGTAATTCTAACATACAGTCATATCTACAATAACCCTAGTAATTCTACAGTTATATCTACAATAACCCTAGTAACTCTAACATACAGTCACATCTACAATAACCCTAGTAATTCTAACATACAGTCATATCTACAATAACCCTAGTAATTCTAACATACAATCATATCTACAATAACCCTAGTAATTCTAACACAGTATCATATCTACAATAACCCTAGTAATTCTAACACAGTATCATATCTACAATAACCCTAGTAATTCTAACACAGTCATATCTACAATAACCCTAGTAATTCTAACACAGTATCATATCTACAATAACCCTAGTACATTCATATCTACAATAACCCTAGTAACTCTAACATACAGTCATATCTACAATAACCCTAGTAATTCTAACACAGTATCATATCTACAATCATATCTAACAATAACCCTAGTAACTCTAACATACAGTCATATCTACAATAACCCTAGTAATTCTAACACAGTATCATATCTACAATAACCCTAGTAATTCTAACACAGTATCATATCTACAATAACCCTAGTAATTCTAACACAGTAGTCATATCTACAATAACCCTAGTAACTCTAACAAACAGTCATATCTACAATAACCCTAGTAAGTCTAACAAACAATCATATCTACAATAACCCTAGTAATTCTAACACAGTATCATATCTACAATAACCCTAGTAATTCTAACATACAGTCATATCTACAATAACCCTAGTAATTCTAACACAGTATCATATCTACAATAACCCTAGTAATTCTAACACAGTATATCTACAATAACCCACAGTCATATCTACAATAACCCTAGTAATTCTAACACAGTATCATATCTACAATAACCCTAGTAATTCTAACATACAGTCATATCTACAATAACCCTAGTAATTCTAACACAGTATCATATCTACAATAACCCTAGTAATTCTAACACATTATCATATCTACAATAACCCTAGTAATTCTAACACAGTATCATATCTACAATAACCCTAGTAATTCTAACACAGTATCATATCTACAATAACCCTAGTAATTCTAACACAGTATCATATCTACAATAACCCTAGTAATTCTAACACAGTATCATATCTACAATAACCCTAGTAATTCTAACATACAGTCATATCTACAATAACCCTAGTAATTCTAACACAGTATCATATCTACAATAACCCTAGTAATTCTAACACAGTATCATATCTACAATAACCCCTAAACACAGTCATATCTACAATAACCCTAGTAATTCTAACACAGTATCATATCTACAATAACCCTAGTAATTCTAACACAGTATCATATCTACAATAACCCTAGTAATTCTAACACAGTATCATATCTACAATAACCCTAGTAATTCTAACACAGTATCATATCTACAATAACCCTAGTAATTCTAACACAGTATCATATCTACAATAACCCTAGTAATTCTAACACAGTATCATATCTACAATAACCCTAGTAATTCTAACATACAGTCATATCTACAATAACCCTAGTAACTCTAACATACAGTCATATCTACAATAACCCTAGTAACTCTAACATACAGTCATATCTACAATAACCCTAGTAACTCTAACATACAGTCACATCTACAATAACCCTAGTAATTCAAACATACAGTCATATCTACAATAACCCTAGTAATTCTAACATACAATCATATCTACAATAACCCTAGTAATTCTAACACAGTATCATATCTACAATAACCCTAGTAACTCTAACATACAGTCATATCTACAATAACCCTAGTAATTCTAACACAGTATCATATCTACAATAACCCTAGTAATTCTAACATACAGTCATATCTACAATAACCCTAGTAATTCTAACACAGTATCATATCTACAATAACCCTAGTAACTCTAACAAACAGTCATATCTACAATAACCCTAGTAATTCTAACACAGTATCATATCTACAATAACCCTAGTAATTCTAACACAGTATCATATCTACAATAACCCTAGTAATTCTAACACAGTATCATATCTACAATAACCCTAGTAACTCTAACCTACAGTTATATCTACAATAACCCTAGTAACTCTAACACAGTATCATATCTACAATAACCCTAGTAATTCTAACACAGTATCATATCTACAATAACCCTAGTAATTCTAACACAGTATCATATCTACAATAACCCTAGTAAGTCTAACACAGTATCATATCTACAATAACCCTAGTAATTCTAACACAGTATCATATCTACAATAACCCTAGTAATTCTAACACAGTATCATATCTACAATAACCCTAGTAGTCATATCTACAATAACCCTAGTAACTCTAACATACAGTCATATCTACAATAACCCTAGTAATTCTAACACAGTATCATATCTACAATAACCCACAGTATCATATCTACAATAACCCTAGTAATTCTAACACAGTATCATATCTACAATAACCCTAGTAACTCTAACATACAGTCATATCTACAATAACCCTAGTAATTCTAACACAGTATCATATCTACAATAACCCTAGTAATTCTAACACATATATCTACAATAACCCTAGTAATTCTAACACAGTATCATATCTACAATAACCCTAGTAATTCTAACATACAGTATCATATCTACAATAACCCTAGTAATTCTAACACAGTATCATATCTACAATAACCCTAGTAATTCTAACATACAGTCATATCTACAATAACCCTAGTAATTCTAACACAGTATCATATCTACAATAACCTAGTAATTCTGAAACACAGTCATATCTACAATAACCCTAGTAATTCTAACACAGTATCATATCTACAATAACCCTAGTAATTCTAACACAGTATCATATCTACAATAACCCTAGTAATTCTAACACAGTATCATATCTACAATAACCCTAGTAATTCTAACACAGTATCATATCTACAATAACCCTAGTAATTCTAACATACAGTATCATATCTACAATAACCCTAGTAATTCTAACACAGTATCATATCTACAATAACATTCTAACATACAGTCATATCTACAATAACCCTAGTAACTCTAACATACAGTCACATCTACAATAACCCTAGTAATTCTAACATACAGTCATATCTACAATAACCCTAGTAATTCTAACATACAGTCATATCTACAATATCTACAATAACCCTAGTAATTCAGTATCAACACAGTATCATCATATCTACAATAACCCTAGTAACTCTAACATACAGTCATATCTACAATAACCCTAGTAATTCTAACACAGTATCATATCTACAATAACCCTAGTAACTCTAACATACAGTCATATCTACAATAACCCTAGTAATTCTAACACAGTATCATATCTACAATAACCCTAGTAATTCTAACACAGTCTCATATCTACAATAACCCTAGTAATTCTAACACAGTATCATATCTACAATAACCCTAGTAACTCTAACACAGTATCATATCTACAATAACCCTAGTAATTCTAACACAGTATCATATCTACAATAACCCTACAGTAACTCTAACATACAGTTATATCTACAAT